>NW_025821354.1:0-1215 GCF_002878395.1 Capsicum annuum
GTATATTCCAAAGTACTGACCACATATATGCGTTTGTGGCTACATCCCTTTATAATATAGGTACCTAATGTAGTCGACACACCAATGTCAGATAGTTCTCAACATTCAACCAGCAGCTGATGAGTTCTCTTATTCCGGGAACTTCAATTCGTTGCAATTCATATATTGTTATTATTCTTATTAATTGATTAGTGGTAGTTGGAAGTATGTCCCAATTATCAATAGTCAGTATAATAAAGGCTTCATAGATAGTCAGTCATAGTCATTCATGTCATTCGAGTTCTTTCCTTAGTTTTAACATATTGTAAACTTTATCTGTATTACATTCATTTAGATTTCTCATGATTATGTTTCCGCGCACCAAATTTAGCTTTTATTTACATTATAAATCAGTTGCTCAAGTAGTATGCTAGTGCACGACTAGGGGTGTAACACCCCGATTTTTTGAACAGGAATGCTACACGGTGATCATGACCCCGAAGGACCACAAGCTAACCCATGACTAATATCTATACCTGTACACTACATTATATAACATGAAAATACGGAAATATGTACTGAATGACCTTAAGGTTCAAATCTAAATAAAAATATCTGATAAGAATAATGTCTGAAAATGGTATAGTAATACCAAAACAGATCTGAAATAACTGTCTGACATGCTATAGTCTAGAAAGCCTCTAAACTGTCTAAATAAGAAGTTGATGGAACATGTTCCAATTAACTTTGTCTAGCAAAACTGAACAGAAATAATAAATGAAATAAAATAATATCGCCCTTGAATGGATGAGGACTCACTACAACTCTGCGACTGGAATTCTACTGCTGATCTGGAACACGTGCCTTTGAACCTATGGTGTAACATAAGTGAAAGCAACATAGCGCAAATGCATTAGTACGTCTGAATGTACTGAGTATATGAGTGAGGTAGGCTAAATGCAAAGAGTTATATGCATAAACAATGCTGACTAATATGGGCGTGAGAATACATACATGCATAAGCAACTATGACTGAACTCGTGGTGATACTGACTACTGAGTTTGAATACTGTCGACATGACTTTACTGATACTTAGATACTGAATAGATGAATGACTATTTCTGACAGTTTAAATTATAAAGAACTGGTCTGATTGACTATGTCTAACAGTCTTGAAACTAAATACTGATACATAGCTATGATGATTGATATAACTGTGATGATCAGCGTAACCG
>NW_025821355.1:0-1196 GCF_002878395.1 Capsicum annuum
CACATCTTATACAACATTTAGCTGCAATAATTATTCAGATACATATTCTATACAACATTTATACAGTTTTTAAACACATTATATACAGATCTTCATTTCTCCGAAACCTCTTTCGATTCACTGCATCCAAATTTTCACAATATCTAATATCATAATCAATCCTGAGCAGCGTTAGATTATAAAACATAATCCTTTTTAAAAACAATCATTCGCTTCAAATTCCTTCCTCGCCTAGGTACCCACCGTTACTTTAGACTTTAACATAATAGCCCTTTTCTTTCCATCCCTGATCAACCTAGCATCATATTTTGCACACCCTTTTTTCTCCTCCTCCCCTCCTTTTTGATCCACCACACCACCCTCCAAGATAGGAATCTTGTGGGGTTCTTGGCCTCCTCTCCTTTTTGATCGCCCCACGCCGCCTTTCATTTAAAAAATTCGACTTAATTTACATAATCTAAATGGGGAAAAATTAAGGATTAGAGAAAAAAAATCTTGTGGGGTTCTTAGGCCCCTCTCCTTTTTGATCCATCCACACCTAAAAAATTGCATGTCATAGACTCAAATATGGGTGACTTTAGATATTTGACCCCAATAACAAATGTTTTTAAAGAATAACCTTCCTTACTTTTTAAATATAGTGCAAGTACCATTTTGACCCTCTACACCTCAAGTATATTTTTTAAACTTTTCATACTTATTTGTCTCTCAAATTTTATTTTTTATTATTTTTCACTTTTTATTTTTTCCTTTAATTTATTATTATTTTCACTTTTTTATTTTTTCTTTAATTTTATTATTTTCGCTTTTTATTTTTTCTTTTAATTTTATTTTCATATTTTAATTCATTTGTCTCAACCTTTATTTTTTTATCCTTTTTATTTTTTTTCTCAAGCATTATCTATTTCTTTTTTTTTCTTTTTTTAATTCATTTGGCTTTAACCTTTATTTTTCTTTTCTTTTTGGTTTTATCATTTCTCTTTTTTTTTTCCTCATTTTTTTCAAACTTTTTTTTTTATTTTTTCCTCTCATTTTTTATTTTCTCAATTTTTTAAATTCTTCATTTTTTTCTTAATCTTTATTTTTTTTCTTGACTTTTTTCTCACTCTCTTTTTTTTTATTTCTCTATTTTGTTTGATTGTTTTGTTCTTTTTCAGTTCTCTTATTTTTTCTCATTTTTCTCAAACTTTATTTTT
>NW_025821356.1:0-1363 GCF_002878395.1 Capsicum annuum
TGGGTTCTATATTTGCTAACGACCGCTTTACACTCCCACGAGAGCTGTAGATTGAGCGTTATCAATTAATCAGCCATGCTTGAAGCGATGGTACATCGGTTAACCCGTTGCTACTTTTCCAGATTCCTAGTTTCTAGACTTCATCGTGACGGTTCCTACAATGGTCCGTCGGGTAATTCGTCGGCTGCCTTAATTGTTTTAACCTCTGTTTCCCTGCACTGTCATACGACACACTTACACAAACCCTTCATCTTGTACAAAGCAGAAAAACAAACCACAAAATAACTTAAACTAACACTATACAAAAACACAATGTGGGTTGCCTCCCACTAGGGCCTGATTTATCATCGTAGCATGAATCAGTCATCTCAATTACTCATAATTCATCGGGATAGATAGTGTCAATACTCTTTATCGAGTCCATTGACTGATATAATGTTTGACTCATTTCCCGTTAACTTTGAAGATGCTTCCATCTTCATTTTTCAAGTTCGACTACTCCAGATGAGTAGACTTGACTAACTTTAAATGGGTTTGACCACTAGGACTTAAGCTTACCTGGAACAACTTGAGTCTGGAGTTGAATAGAAACACAAAGTCACCTTTTTGGAAATCACATTTTTCAATCGTTCGAGCATGGTACTTATTCATCTTCTCTTTATATAGATCTGCCCGTTCATAAGCCCCAGACAGAATTCATCCACCTCATTCAGTTGTCCCAGTCTTAGCCGGAGTAATTAAATAAGTTCACAATGATTTTTTGAATTTGTTCATACCTTGTCCAATTTCATTTTGGACAATGAGAGTTTTCATAGAAATTTCAATCTCCTCAGATAAGGAAAACTTGAGGCTAGCAGCTAGTCTCAAACAACACAAGATCCTTGCTGAGAGACAAAGAAAATTCAGGATCAGTTGCATCAAAAATTAAAAAGAAAACATTGGGTAAATTCAAGAGACTCGTGTTCTATTTTTCAATTCAACAGCCCTACTACCTCCTCCTCAACTTTTAGAAATGCATACTCTAACTAGTAAACCTCTGAAAACAATTTTCATGTTCATTCAACATAAAGAATGATGTTCAGTTGGTTCACAATAGATAGATATAGTCAATGGGATAGTGTTTTTAATTTACACACAGTATTTTTTTTAAAAGTGATGGAATGAAGAATATGATGTGTTCCATTAAAGCCTTTCACCAAACTCTTTAACTCACCGTGCTACCTCTAAGTTTATACATAATAGCAGATTTATCTCCCTCAATCCACAAGCACACTAGCTGGCAGAATTGGTTTCCCTCATAGATTCATACAGTGGAACCTGACATATGTTACCTTAGTCTTATATTCTTGGTGCTAAATAGAGC
>NW_025821357.1:0-1934 GCF_002878395.1 Capsicum annuum
AGCTATTTAGGCCATATCCTTGTTGCAAAAATTAAGGGAGGAACCATCCGAAAAGGTGTTTCTATGGTGAGCGCATATGTTATACTTGTGGTCAGTAAGGTCATTTCAAGAAGAATTTTCCCATTTTTAGAGGAAATGTTTGGGGCTCTAGGTCCCAAGCTAACTCCACAACATCCCCACCCCCACCCAAGAGTACTACTTCAGCTACTATAAGCCAATGCAATCGGTTATATACTCTTTCTAACCGCCAAGATGCAGAAGATTCGCCAGATATTGTCATGGATATGTTGGAAATCTTTTCCCATAATGTGTATATGTATGTTGCTTAACCCATGGTCTACATTGTCTTATGTGACCCCGTATATGGAAGTTAGTTTTGGGTTTGAGCCTTAAATTATTTCGGAACCTTTCTCTATTTCTACCCCTCTTGGTGACTCTTTATAGCTAGAAGGGTGTATTGAAATTATGTCATGTCCATTTGTAATTATGATACTATTGCAGACCTTGTAGAGCTTGAATGATTGACTTTTATTCTATCTTAGGGACAGATTGGCTCCATTCGTGTTATGCTACACTAGACTGTAGAGCCCAAAAAGTCACTTTCTCCTTTCCAAATGAACCAGCATTAGAGTGGGAGAGGTATGCTTTATCCCCTAGAGAGAAGTTCATACTTATCTTAGAGCCTACAAACTTATATCTAAGGGTTGTTTGTATCACCTTATTCAAGTCAGAGAGTCTAATACTGAAAGTCCTTCCCTCCAGTCTGTCCCTGAACTTAATAAATTCTCAGAAGTCTTTCCTGATAATCTCCCAGGGATACTACCTGATAGGGACATAGACTTTGGCATTAACTTGTTGTCGAACACTCGCCCTATGTCTATCCTGCCATACAAAATGGCTCATGTGGAATTGAAAGAGCTGAAAGAATAGTTTAAAGACCTCCTTGATAAAGGCTTTATTTATCCAAATATTTCTCCCTGGGGTGCTTCGTTGCTCTTCGTACATAAGAAAGATGGTTCCCTCTGTATGTGTATAATTACCATCATCTTAATAAGGTCACTATCAAGAATAAGTACCCTCTTCCTTGAATCGATGATTTATTTAATCAACTCCAAGGTTCCAAGTGTTTCTATAAGATAGACCTCTACTCGCGGTATCAACAGTTGAAAGTTAGCCAGACAAATATTCCCAAAACAGCTTTCCAAACTCGACATAGTCATTATGAATTTTTATTCATGTCGTTCGGATTGACTAATGCCCCTGTTTCTTTCATGGACCTAATGAATAGGGTGTTCCATTAGTTTTTGGACTTGTTCATCCTATTTTTCATTGACGACATCTTAGTTTACTCTAAGAATAAGGAAGATCATGCTAATAACCTCTGAACCATCCTTCAGACCCTCAAAGATCATAGGTTGTGTGCGAAATTTTCCAAGTATGAATCCTGGCATAGTGCTATTGCTTTCTTGAGGCATATTATTTCTAGTGAGGGAATTAAGGTTGATCCCCAAAAATTTGAGGTAATGATGGCCTAGACCCATGACTCCAAATGATATCTAGAGCTTCTTGGGTTTGGCAGGGTATGATAGAAGGTTTGTAGAGAGTTTTTCCTCTATAGTTGCTCCACTTAACAAATTGACTCAGAAGAAGGAAAAATTCTTGTGGTCTGACTCATGTGAAAGTAGTTTTTGAAAAACTGAAATATAAGTTGACTACCGCGCCAGTTTTGACTCTTCCTGATGGTAGAGAAGGCTTTGTGGTGTACTGTGATGCGTCCCAGGTGGGACTTCGATGTGTGCTTATGAAACATGGTAAAGTGGTGGCTTATGCATCTAGGCAGTTGAAGGAGCAAGAAAAGAATTATCCAACCCATGACTTAGAGTTAGCAGATGTAGTGTTTGCACTTAAGATCTAGCGGTACTATCTTTATGGGG
>NW_025821358.1:0-1108 GCF_002878395.1 Capsicum annuum
TTCTCATAAATAGACTTATCTCTGTGTTTAGCAGCCAATACCTTACTAAAATAAGCTACAGGTTTGCCCTTTTGTAAGAGAACAGCCCCAATCCCAGAATGACAAGCATCAGTTTCAACTGTAAATTCTTTATTATAGTCCGCTAAAGATAACACTGGAGCAGTAGACATTGCTAACTTTAAGGCTGAAAATGCTTGATCAGCTTCATCAGTCCATATAAAAGCATTTTTCTTCAATAGATCTGCCAAGGGTCTGCTTATTCTCCCATAATTGGCTACATACTTCCTATAGGAACCTGTCAGTCCCAAGAAACCCCTAAGAGCCTTAACAGTGCTAGGAGTAGGCCACTCTATCATTGCTCTCACCTTAGCCGGGTCAGTAGATACACTTTCAGCAGAGATTACATGTCCTAAGTACTCCTCCTTGGATTGACCAAAAGAGCATTTGGACCTTTTTGCATACAATGAATGGGATACTAATGTATTGAACACTAAGACCAAGTGCTCTACATGCTCATGCAACGACTTGTTGTATATAAGAATATCATAAAAAAATACCAATACAAACTTCCTGAGGTAATGCCGGAATATGAGGGCTACCATCACCTTGAACTCATAATGACCCATGTGAGTTCTAAAAGCTGTCTTGTACACATCTTTAGCTTTCATTCTAATATGATGGTAGCCAACTCATAAATTTATCTTCGAAAATATTATAGCTCCATGTAACTCATCAAGAAAATCATCCACAATGGGAATAGGGTACTTATCCTTCACTGTAATTTCATTCAACCCTCTGTAATCCATACAAAACCTCCATGTTCCATCTTTCTTTTTGACCAATAAAGCTGGAGATGAGAATGGGGATTGGCTGTGACTAATGATTCCATTGGTTAGCATCTCAGTAACTTGCTTCTTTAGTTCCTCCTTCTGGTAGTAATTATATCTGTGAGGTCTTAAGCTTACTGTTTCAGCCCCAGGTTTCAAGTTAATTGAGTGGTTTAAGTGTCTAACTGGAGGCAGATTCTTAGGCTCCACAAACACTGCGCGATACTTGTTGATTACTTCCTGTATAGTGTCATCTATTACCTCTTGTTCTCTTGTTGTTT
>NW_025821359.1:0-1749 GCF_002878395.1 Capsicum annuum
TTTGATGTGGTAAAATTCTTCAATAAACATGGATAAGTTACTTTTTTTAATATTATTTTCTTCAATAATATTTTTCACTTATAATATAGAGGTTAAGTCTTAAGCTGCTGAGATGAAGATGAAATCATTTCGAAATTATGAAAAGCTAGTGATGTTGTATGGAAAGGACAGAGCTACTGGAAAGCATGCTGAGACTGGTTTAGATATGTTAAAAAGGAATGCTTATAAGAATCCAAGAAAATTAAGTGTTGATTCATTGACTATTGATGAGATAGATGACATCGATTTTATAAATATTGACTCATTGAAAGATACGGTGGGACATGAACAGGGCGACCAAAGTCGAGAAACTAATGACGTGCCACAACTAATATCTATTCAGAAGTACTAGCACCTTCTAGAAATAAAAAATCTAAACATGATCATCTTGAATGCATAACTGGCATGTTGAGAGGTGGGATGGACAACTTGGCAGGTGCTATTAACCGGCTTTCACCACTTCCGCCTATTTCTGAGCCTGAAATATGGAATATGTTGGAGGAGCTGGATTTGGAACTTGGTGTGAATACAAAAGCTTACATATTTCTTTGCCAAAATGCAAGTTCATGTCACATTATGATAGGATGTCCAAAGGAACAACGTAAAAATCTTTTATTACAAATGATGCCAAAAGACAATTAAGTTTAGCTTCTATTTTTTTTACTTTATGATTTATATTGTTGACAATAAAGAATGTTTGAACTTTTGTTGGCACGATGTGCATAAGGTTTATTTCTTTTGAGTTTGGGGCATTCTTGAGTTGGTCAAGTGAACCTAATAAATGTTATTGATTGCTTAAATGAAATTATTCTTTGCTTGAGTTCAAGTGAGCATTTTTTGAACTGTGAAATCACATGATTGTTAGTTCTACTTAGTTTTTTGGAACTATTGATTTCCACTATCTTGGTGCGAATAAAAAGTTGAAGTACAACTTGTACAGGCAATTTTCTGCAATACCTAATGTTTCAAAACATTCAAGCATGCATTGCTGATGCAATTTTGGATAATTTGGATCCTTACTTGTGAAAGTACAGTTTTTTCTTGGGTATGGTTGATGCCAGTTGCGTTTCGAACAACCTTGATCCAAATGGGAACTCCAAATGAGAATTTCTGAATCTTGACAAGAGAATTTTAGCAGAACCTGGCAGATGGTATTTATCCCAGTATGAAACTGATGCCACGTTGTTACCACGATTGGAGTCTGCTGATGCTTTTGGATTTTTTTAGGAAGTAGAGTTCTTTGCAATTATTCTTAGAGTGTTAAACATCTATTGAGGTGCAACATGCTAGAGGATGCCCTAACAGTTGGAGACAAACAGTTTAACTGTTGATGGAATGCTACTTTTGTAGATAGAACTTTAAACAGTTCTTTTTCCTCTATCATTCTAAATTTAGTTCCATGACCAAAAATGCAGAAGTGGGATAAGAGATACATGGCTGAGTGAAGGAAAACCAACTCCAGATTACCATTCTCTTACTTTTTCTTTTCCTTTCAACTTTCGAGATACTTTCAACTCTCGTTATACTATCCAGCAAGTTCCAGCCAACTACTGGAGCCTCCTTCATGTCAGGTTCCTAAATCCTGAGTGCCGATGAATGTGAACAATATAAGATCTCTGTGGTTTTTATAACTTCTTACTATAAACTATGTTCCTTTTTGTTCGTTGCAGCAATGAAATTGAGATTCCTAAACTCTTTTATTTGTTCTTA
>NW_025821360.1:0-1822 GCF_002878395.1 Capsicum annuum
TTCTATAGACTAAAGTCACATCCTTTGTAAGGATAGAATACTCAGTTAATCCAACTGGTATCGTTATCATGGCCTCGGGACTAATAGTGTATAACTAGAATAATGATAATATTATAATTCGATAAACCTATGATCTACATTCTTATAATATAGGGTGGTTGGCCTCTATCATTATAGCAATCATTTTATCACCCTTCTATCCAAAGCTGATAAATTAGTCTAATCCAAGGTATCGTACCCATAATCATATCCTGTCATCCTTACCTTGCATGCAATATATATCACACACTGTCTGATAAAAAAGAGTACACTGAAGCCCACCTCGATGCCAAATTGCAAGTTTTGAGTCATCTATAAATTGTCTGCCTTTGCTCTACGATCCTGAAACACCGCCATACCATATAAACAATAACCTACATGTAATTAGAGTAAAATGAGATCCATATTGATACATAAAGGGCCAGGTAAAAATTAGTTTGAGAAAGAGCCTGCGGAGGCCGTTAACAAAATCCAAAATTGAATCCATCACAAGGCCCCTCGAAGGACAAGGAATGTGTGCTCAAAAGTTGAGAACTTATGGTGAATAAATTAGGCCTAAATCAATCCCTAAGGTCTAAGGATTTAAAGACCTAATTTGTAAGAATGAAATGAAGTAGGGTGGAAATTAAAGGGAAAAATAAGGGAAAAATAATCAAGGAGTGTTAGGCTAACTAACTTTAGCTTCAATGGTTGATTTCCTACCCTTTCCCTCTATTTAAGCTCCAAAATAATGTAAAAAAGGTGATAAAAAGAATGGGAATTTTGGGTGAAGGGGATTTAACAATCCCCAGGTGCGCTAAAGCTACTACTTGTCTACTTAAGAGGCACAAGCCTACTAAAGCGGTCATGTTATTGGATGCAGGAATTGCAAAATTGGTCTCCTAACTGCTTAAGTGATGTCTGCTTAAGAGGTCCTCGACTGCTAAAATAGACCTCAGCCAAATGACCTAGGCCTCTATAGTAGATCAAGGTCGCTAAAGCAGTTACAAGATATCAGGCACCAGATTTTACTAAGTCCAAAATGGACTACGACTAACCTGACCCAATCGGGGGCCTTGCCGTAATGGGCGTCCAAAGTTCGACCGGGATCGGACACCACCCTCGTTACCCAACCCAACCTCTAGCCCCTTCCCTGATTTGGATAAATTTTGAGCTTAAAACAAGATAGTAAAATAGATCATATAAAGACTCTGGGATAGGATCACAGTTGTTATCGACACAACCAAGTCCAACTATCACATACCAACCGTCCCACCATACCAAACAAAACAAATAACAAAACAAGGGCTAAAAACCAGGCCATATCCAAATAAGTTCCAAAATATAATATGATTTATCCCAAAATGAAATACGATAGAATAGTGAGAAATTATGTCCAATGATCGGAGCCCCAATTATAATGCCAATATTAAGGCCGACACCAATACCAGTCCCGCCCATTCCAACCCATAGCAGTACCACAAAGAGTAACCAAAAGAGTAAGAATATATGGTTGGGATATGCCCCCAACCATGACCAAAACCAATATCCAGAAATAAACCAAAATGTTAAAAAATATTCATAACATGAAATAGAGCCTTCAAAAAGGATGGAAGCTCACCATTTCAATCCAACAACTGTCCCCGAGTCAATCACTATATAAAATGAGTAGAATGGCCGATCCTGCATATCATGGGTATACAACCGCCTGAAGATGGGTTAGAGAGTGATCTCTAGCATAAAATTAGGATAAGGATAAATAATACCATTTATAAAACCAAGTAAAACCATCCATATGCACACA
>NW_025821361.1:0-4445 GCF_002878395.1 Capsicum annuum
TCCATAGATAAATACCACATAACCCCTATAGACTTTTATAGCCACTATGGAGTCACCCACTAGGGTAGACATAAAAAGGTGATAAGAAATACACTCAGGACCAAAACCAAAATAAATAACCACATAAGCGGTCACATAAGAAAGAGTAGACCCTGGATTAAGCAAGCAATACACATCAAGAGAGAAGATTTGAAATGTACCAGTGACAATATAAGGAGATGCCTCGAATTCCAGATGGATGGCAAGAGCATATAGAAAATTTCGACCAGTATCGATACTAGAAGAAGCACCCTTCAGTGCTGGAGTTGATGAGATAGCAAATAGAACTTTATTAGCCCCAGCAGAAATCCTTGAAGGACAATCCCACTATATATGACCAACCTGACCACACTTAAAGCACTTATTCTCTCCTTATCATACACTCCATAATACAACTGTCCATAAAATCTACAAGGAGGATATGATGGAGCTGACTGGATCACTGGCCTGAGATTGGGCACTTTGGTCCCTAAATCCACTGTCGGCCTAGAAACAATGATCACCAGACCGCTTAGGATATGGAGCACTAGTCGTAAAATACGAACCAGTGTTTCTCTACTTCTTATTAGACCACCGCGTGTCATCTCTACCACTATTCTGCTAGCCTCTACCCTACTCAGAATACCTGAACTTCTTACTCTGCCTTTCCCAACTTTTGGCTTATTTCTTCTTTTCCTTCTCAACTTGTTGCATATACACCACAAGCCTAGAGATATCTATGTCTTTGTTCAACAAGGCGGCCTTGCACTCCAACACCAAGTCCTAATATAAACCCAAAGCGAACTTTCTCATTCTATCCCTCATAGAAGATACCAACTTCGAAGCATTGTGAGACGACTGATGAAACTTCAAGGCATACTCCTTCACAGTCATCATGCCTTATTTCAGATTCATAAACTCCTTAACTTTTGCCTCTCTTAACTCCTGAGAAAAGAAGCGATTAAGAAAGACACTAGAGAAGTCATCCCATATAGATGGCTCAGCATCATCCCCTCTCAACAGTTCCCACTGATATGCCAAATCCTTCAACTAATATGCGATAAAATCTACACCCCTAGAGTCAAAAACATGTATCACACTGAAGATTTTCTCCATTCACTTATGAACTCTTGAGGATCCTCCTCAACTTTAGAACTTGTGAAGGTCAGAGGACTCAATCTCATGAAATAGCCAACCTTTGTAGCCTTAGAAGAAGGAGTGATAGGAGCAACACGCTCAGACTGGCACGATTGAGAGGCTACCAATTGAGTAAGCAAATAAATCAACTGGCAAAACTCAACATTAGATACATCATCTTGAAGCATCGGGGCTAAAGTACTATCAGCTGGAGGAGCCCAGGAAGGACTAGTAGGGACCGGTAGAACTCCACAAGAGAAATTAGAAGCAGGGACCTTAGACCGGGTCAGTACCCCAAAAACAGGATGAGTTCTATCTATATTGTCCTCATGCGGGACAAAGGAGTTTTCACAAGCATCAGATCTTTGGGAAGACATGATTTGAAAAGCAAACAAATAAAATTAGAGGAGATTTCAACATCCTAGACTCTAAAACTTAAAAGTGGAACACGAGAAAGGAAAATATTCTTAAATGCCTCATAGCCTATCCATTATAGGTGCATTACACACCCATAAAAGAGACTCTACTTGACACGACTTTATGGACACCCAATTGACTATGAATCTAGACTTTGATACCAAGCTTATCATGACCCGAACTAGGGCCTAGCCGTGATGGGTATCTCAAGTTTGTCGTAGATAGGAGACCACCCCCTTTGTCTATCCAAATAGAACACAATACAACTATAAGTCGATGAATTCTAAATATATAACAAGATAGGTAAATATCTAACTCAAGATGAATACTAAAATTTACAACAACAATCCCATTCCATAGTATACATAAAAGCCTCTAAATAGACCAAAACCTATCTAAGTTGGTACATTCCCCCAACGATAGCCAAAAGAATCCAATGGAAGTATTTTAAGACATAAATAAAACAAGATTTTAAAATGATAGGCCTTTCGGAGAATGGAAGCTCACTACTTCAAAGCAGACTGCTGACAACCCAAAAATCCTATCACTACATAGGAAAAGTAGAAGTGTCTCCGGTTCCTGCATTGTATAAGGATACAGTGTTCGAAGATGGTTAACGAATTGAGTGTTAACATATAACTCAGGGAAGAGATATAATAATGCCAAGTCAAAACCATAGTAAAAATTCACATGCACATATTTTACATACATATATATATACCATGCTGGGATAGGGAACAAGGATTAGCATAAACTTTAAAACATTAGCTTGGACTATAAAGATCAACCATCATAAAAAGGAACCCATGAGCTATATGGGTTCAGCTTCCCCTACTGAAAAGGGCCTCAGTACGTGTTAGCCTCACGAACCAGAGAATAATCCTAAGTGCATATACAATAGGGGACTCCACCACCTGGGCATATATAAAGGGTGACATGAACAGCCGATCATTTAAAAAGGGTCACTCAAACACCCAATCATAAAGCAAGGATAACTCGAACACCTGGCTGTTTTGACCCATTCGCCAGCAAATATGGTTTCCAGTAGTGGTCCGTTGGGACCTCCACTTTCATGGCCCGGCTACACAACCCCCTTTAAGGCTAATTAAAAAGCAAGTTTCAAGTAACTCATCCATTTTACCAAGGAATTGCCAATTGAGGCACATCATAGGTATCGTCATACCCTTATGCTTACAAGTTTATAATTATGTTAGTATAATTTTATTAACTTGATGGAATTCCTCAGCCCTCTTTGTTCACTAAATTAGTATGGGGGAATGCCACGATCTTTTTTTAATTAAATTAACCTAGGGAAAATGCCTCAGCCCTCAAGTTTTCAATTTTAAAAGAATCAAGCATGGCCAACAAGGTCTTCAAAATCCTTGTTTTCTAGTTTAACCATTATGCAATGCAATAGTATAGGTAAGTAAGTTAAATCATGTAACAAACCATCTTTCAAAATCAATTACATAAGGAAATACAATTTCCAAATCAATTTTAACAACAAAACATCAATTTAGGGGAATATCGCGAACCCCTTTCCAATTCCCATATCTATGCAACCAATTAGATCAAAAACTATTGATATAGAACAAACAATGCATATTAAATCATGGGGATTCAATTCAAGTAACATTTACTACAAAACCCTTAAACCCATACTCAGCATGAGTTTATTGAAGAAAGATCTAGACATCCCAAAATAGTGCTTTCAGTTGGTGACACATAATTTTCTCAAACAAAGAGGTTTGAACATATAATAAATACTTACTATATGATAACAATTAAAAGGTACATGAGCATAAGAACTATTGAGGCAAGTGAATAGGTAAAAATTAGGAACAAATGCACATTCCAAATAAGGACATAAAGTTGTATGATCAAGCCAACAAGGACTCTATAGGTCATATTATCCTAATGAGATAGAAGCTATATCGAATCAAGCCACATATGATCGTATTAATCAAGTAAAGTATACGATCAAGTAAATAACTAGAGGGTATAATTTAACAAATATCGCAGATACATTCATGGGTAACTAGGGTAAAAGTTCTAAGTTATAGGCAAACCTTAATCTTTTACACATCTTTAACTCAACTATAGCTTGAAAAGTTCAAGTTATTACCCAATTAATTATTTCAAGTTCCTCAAATTATAAACAAGTGTATTTGATACCTCCTTAATTCTCAGTAACTTCCATACATTTATATAAATCAAGATTAACATCTAAAGTATCCTTAGTTTGTGCAAATCATACTAAGTCCGTGAAACAGTGAATCTGGACAACCCTACTATTCAGTGTTGCAACTTAGTTTCGAATAGGTAGACGGTGGAACCAAGCTTAATAACCTTCATGAAAGTTATAGGTATGTGTCTTAGGGTCGTAAAGAGTCTAAAACCACCGCAAAATACATTTTTTAAAGGAAGATATCAGTGAAATACTAATAGCATCACATAGAGGGTTTCTAAGCTAAAGAATTGGACAGAACTGGTCCTCCCCGAGCGTTCACTGTTTCAGAGCCATAAAAGCACAATCAGCTTTTGATATAAGAACATAAGTTGTAGAGCTACGCGTAGCTTTCCAAAACATATTTCTATACTTCAAATGGATCACTACAGACCGAGATACGCTAGGTTTACTAAACCTTATACAATTTCACAATGTTTAAAGTTACTCACACCCTATGATATATCTAGACCCCCAATATTTTTCCTATTGATGTTCTATTGTTGTGATGCCCTGGAAAAATTTTTCGTTAAGATCTCAGACAAAATGTGTTGAATTCTATTTTTTATCATAATTAATAATTTTTATATGGAATTTCTGGATATGTGATCCGTCATCGTGTAGAGCATCGAATAAGCTTTCCA
Organism: Capsicum annuum; assembly: GCF_002878395.1. Lineage (NCBI taxonomy): Eukaryota > Viridiplantae > Streptophyta > Magnoliopsida > Solanales > Solanaceae > Capsicum > Capsicum annuum. The sequence goes on from NW_025821361.1 coordinate 4,444, forward strand.
AT
>NW_025821362.1:0-2063 GCF_002878395.1 Capsicum annuum
TTTTAGAAAATCCACCTCAAAATAACTCAAGGGTCTATAATGAAGACCTAAATATATTTCCCTTTGCTTTAAATCATAATCAAATGTGGATTCCTATCTTAGCTTAGACCCAAGGGGTCAAATCTTTAACAAAAATATGAAAATAGCTTAGTTATGGGGTACTTATGACCTAAGAAGTCTTGAAAAATATGTCTTAAAATGAGGGTCTATTGACCCAAGCAGTAAATCTCGATTAAACATTTCAAAATTCATGCTTAAGAAAGCAATTACTCATAAGGTATCTTGAAATCCATAAGTTTCATCAATAATCATAGAAACATATGCAAAATCATGCTATTTGACTTTCAATTCATGGAAAGTATCAAAATCTTGCAACTAATGATAATGGGTTTAAAACCCTCACTCAATTTCATCTAAAATCTCATAAATTGCAGAAAATTTGTAATTTAAAATAAACCTTTGGGCACAAGGGTGAAAGTATTACCCTTGTTCAAACCCCACATACCTTAGATTGTGAAATTGGATGAACAAGCTTGCTTGAGAATCTTTTTAGAACTGTTGAGGAAGGGTTATTGAAGTCTTGGACTTGGGAACCTTGATTCTTAAATTAATTTGTAAAATCTATGGTGAGTTCTTGAATTTATTAGAGAAGTAATTTGGGTTTGTTCTTGAGAAAGAAACCCTAGCTTTGAGATGCTTTTGGATAAAATGAAGTCATCTGGTTCATTTGGGTATATTAAAAGGTAAAAAGGGTGAAAAAAGACCAAAAAATCCCTTTTAAAAATGACTTAAAATCACTGAACAAAATATGCAATGATGGGTATGATGGTTCATCACTGGGTTGACGGTCCATCTGTCCTGACCGTTGCACCTAAGCTAGATTTGGACTTTCTGCCCTGCCTGCGACGGCTGGGTCGATGGTCCATTTTTGGATCAACGGTCCGTTGTCCTTACCATCGTGCCTAGCCATAATGAGGTCTCACTGCCTCCTCTATAATGGTTTGGTTGATGGTTCGTTGCTAGCTCAATGGTCCATCAGACTTCTCAGTCGCACCTGGGCAGTTCAGACTGCTCTCTGTAATTTGGCAATAACTTTCTTGTCCTATGTCGAATTTTGAAGAAATGGATATCGTTGGAAATATAATTTAATTTCCTACAAGATAAAAAGTCATTTTTAGGAAAACTCTATGTGATTTAAATACTAATCACTTTGGAAGTCATTCCTAAATCTTTTAGAGACTTAATAAGGCTTCACTTGATATGTTCTAAAGGCTTAGACTATGAGAGAACTTTACGGGGTCTTACATGAACTAACCCCTTGTTTTCGTTAAATCAATTTAGGTATTATCTTGAAAATGAGGTAATAAGAATCGTTTCAAATCAGAGTTAATGTCGATGACTCAAGTCGGAAGGAACACAATACCAATATCATGTAATTGCCAAAGAATCAATTAAAGTTATAGTTGACCCTATGAACTCACCCCTAGTTCTAGATAAATCAATTTAGGTATTAGCTTGACAATGAGGTAATAAGAATCATTTCAACTCAGAGTGATCTATCGATGAGTTAGGTCGGGTGAAACGCAATGCCAGCATCATGCAATTGCCGAAAACTCAGTTAAAGTTATAGTTGACCCTATGAACTCACCCCTAGTTCTAGATTATTCAATTTAGGCATTAGCTTGACAATGAGGTAATATGAATCATTTTAACTTAGGGTTATTGATCAACAACTCAAGTCAGGAGGAACGCAATACCAATATCATGCAATTGTCAAAGACTCAATTGTAGTTGTAGTTGAACCTATGAATTCACCCCTAGTTCTAGCTTAATTAATTTAGGTATTAGCTTGACAATGAGTTAATAAGAATTGTTTCAGCTCAGAGTTAATCGATCAACGATTCTGGTCGGGAGGAATGCAATACCAATATCATGCAATTACTAAATACTCAATTTAAGTTGTAATTGACCCTATGAAATCACCCCTAGTTCTAGCTTATTCAATATAGGTATTAGCTTGACAATGAGGTAATAAGAATCATTTCAACTCAGAGTGATCGATC
>NW_025821363.1:0-1236 GCF_002878395.1 Capsicum annuum
TCAAGTCCCAAAATGGGTAAAGTATAGTGATCACTAAGATTAAGGTTTTATTACGATGGCAAGGTAGGATAGCTCTTTCCAATGTGGGTATGATGTTGGAATTCATGATAGATCACATGGTTTATGTCGGTTAGAAAAACCTCCCTAAGAAAGATTAAAGATGAACTTTTAGGACTAAGTGTTATGGCTCACAAAGTTTATACTTATGCCTCACTACTCATGTTTATGATTTTGTAGTCTTTGTTTTATTCAAGATCAAGGTGAGTCATTTATACATAGCATGCATTATTGTAAAGTCTATGTGCATATTGAGTTATTATTTTACTTATGTATTCACCCCCACATACTCAATACATTCCAGAGGTACTGACCTATATATATGTCTATGTGCTATATTTTCTTATAATGTAGGTTCTGGTTCTCAGTTCCAATAGCATAATTGATTACGAGCATCGCATCTCGACTTTTGGGTGAGTCCTTATAGTCTTAGGACCCAGTTTATCAGACTTTGATATTGATGTAACATTTCTAGTTATTTGATTTTTGTTTCAGTTTGAGTCAGCTAGGGGTCTATCCCAGTGGCTCACTAGCAGAAGTAGAGGCTTGTCTGACTATTTCAGTTTTAAGTTCAAACGTGTTTATGTTTAAAGGTTGCCAAGATTTAAGATTTTTATTTAAGATATTGATTTAGTTACCTTCAGATTTTTTATGTCAGTTTACTTTCCTTATGAGTTCCAATTTAAGTAGACTTAAAGGGTAAGTTTGGGACTATTTGTTGTCTTGAGCACCGTAAGGTGTCCAAGGGGGTACTTCTGGGGTTTTACAAACATCGTATTAGAGCCTGAGATTTTAAAGATTCTTAGGGATTCAGACAAGCCACGTTATGTAGAGTTTTGATCATGGATGTGAAGCATGCCATGTTTATGAGCAAGAGGCTATGACACGAGTTAGGAATCATTATTTTTTATGATCTATCGTACTTACCATTGTATCTATCTTCTTAAACCATTCTTTTATGTGATAGAATATGCCTCCTCACTGAGCTAATGCATGTAGAAATGGTGACCAACAACCCCTACACACCGACCCTCTCATGCTGAATTTTGGGCTGCCTTTCAGGCATTGGACCAAATGGTAAATGCCAACGTTCAGGGAAACCAACAAGCAGCAGTCCCACTTCAACAAAATGGTAATATAGCTGTAGCCAAAATTTATGATTTCATGAGGATGGATCCA
>NW_025821364.1:0-5370 GCF_002878395.1 Capsicum annuum
GTTGAAAAGATAGAAAGATGTGGATTAGAGCTTAAAATGATCAAAAAGGGAAAAGGAAAAGTGCACATGAAGACTTGCAGCAGAAGAGCCTCTGGTACTGCGGTCGTTGTCTGATGACCACGATTGCAGTAGTCAAGCAAAGGTCGATCAAACGTAGTAGCATGAGTTAGCCGCAGTCGCGTAACCACGATCACGGCCAAGTTGGTGTGACCGCGGCTCAGCAGAAGTATTCAATCCAAGGGTAAAACTATAATTGCACGTGCTGATCCCAATTTGATAAGAAGACTCAAACCCTAGCCTTAGAAGAATAATTCCATCTTCCCCAATTTTTAGGTTTTAGATCTAGACTTCATAGCCTCCATTTTTGGAGAAAAAAATATTGTATAAATTTTGGGTGAAGAATACATTGGCGACTTTCTGAGTGGAAGATTTTCTCACTTCCATTGTTGCTATTGTGGGAGACCCAAGTTTGAAGTAACATTTGCTTAATTCTGCAACAATTCATATCAATGGAGATTATGGGTATATCTATGCTTATTTATCTTATGTGTAGCTAAATCTCCCTCCTGGGGTTATGTATGAATAGTGGTTTAAGTGTTGTGGGTTGTTCTGATTATCATCTATTTGGTGGTTTATGTTTATGGGTTTTATCATTGCTATGTTATTTTGGTTGGGATTTGATCGCTGAAAGCCCCAAATACCTACATAGGTCTGATGAATGAAAGCTCCAAGCTCAAGAAAGTTTAAGGCCATCTTCGAAAGAAGGGTTTTGGGTAAAGTGTTGGAATCTGTATCATCCTTGAAAGAGGGATATGGAGACCAAAGCAATGATAGACATTTATGTGTGTACTTCACTAAATTTTCACTTTCTTAGAAATAAGGGTGAATATGAGGTTGACTATGCCATGGGTATCATCAAAGAAATAGCGATTCCTAGATAGAGGTTGTGGTTACCCATTGTTGAACACACCTATTAGGTATTCTAAAGAATTAATGGGTGAAATTTTGATGTTTTGTCGAAAGACTAGCCTCGAAATCTATAACCAGGCCTATCTATAATCGATTTACTAAATTGATGTTGATTACTAACTCCCGCATGTCACTCCCTTAGTAATGCATAATCCAAAGATCAGTGCATAACTGTTAAAAATCTAATTATTCGTATCCCCAGATTTATACTAGAAAAAAACCCAAAAAGAAACATTAGTGTAAAAGCAATCCCCTATTTATCTTTTTGTACCATTTGTTTGAATTTAACTTGTATCTATCATTTCAAATTAATTTAATCACCATTCACATTGTTCCTCATAGATGCAACCCCGAATCCAAAGTTGGGTTAATACATTGAAGACGACTGCCTTGCACTTAAATTGATGTGTAAGTTGACTGTTATAAAAAATAATGCCATTTTTGAGGAATAATTTGGTGTGTTTAGTTAGTTTGGAATTTTAGCTTCTTGCTTGAATTCAAGCTTGTATATATTTGTGTGTGATTTTCTTTTGTAGGTAGAGTTTATTTTATTTTTATTTTTAACTTAGGCAGCTCCTTAAAATGTGATTTTAGTGGTTAGGAATCCAATCGTGAAAACCCATGTCCAAATTATTAAGTATCACACTTTATAAGAGATTGTGACTATGCTCCCTGGAGAGAGATGAAATCACCATCTCAATCCTATAGGTAGTATAAGTGCTTGTTTTATAGTGCTTGATAGTGACATTTGGATGATTGTTCAAATGCCCCCTCTACTTATTATACTGTAATACCCTATTTTTTCCTAAAAAAATAAATTTTGAAACACTCATTATTGTCCAGTTTAGAGCCTGCCATTGCATAGGAAATTCAATTAGCTTTCCAATGTTATAAAACTAGCCCAAATCTGACAACTGGGTAAGAAGTTATGGCTAGTTTAAGTTTCGGTCGTTAAACCCTGTTATTTTAACCCTTAGTGCGTCGCGAGCAGGCCAATTTCCTATTCAGCAAATTCCAGTGAGCCTCCGCGATGTTGGCACGTTGTACTATAGACTCAGTTTAGAATTGTCAATTTCTAATGATCCCACGTGATACCACTGCGTCACGGTGAGATTTCAGGTCGCAAACACTGTGTATTTTCCCAATTGTCCGATTCCAGTGACACGATGTGATAGCGCCTGTGTCTCTCTCGTGGCATTTTTCGAAAAAAATTTAATGAAATTAAAAGTGTCTCCTAGGGTTAAAACAGTCCTTTCCCTTTATTTTAATCCACCCAGGTGTGATATTTAAGACTTAAAAACTTTTTAAGTTCATTATTCAGTCAATTTTTTCCCAAAATTCAAAAGCTTTCTCTCTAAAATACAAACTCTAGCTCTCAAATTCAAGGCCAACCCTCAAGAATTCACCAAGAAGTTCAAGGAATCCATTAGTTAAGGAATGGTAGATGTTCATCCATGGATTCCTTTCATCCATGGAGTCCAAATAACCTATTGAAATTTCACGTTTTGATCTTTTCAAGTTATTTGATTTCAAATTATCATTTCATCCATGAATCACCATGTACTATTGATTTTATACCATCTTACCATAAAATTATTATTATTATTCATTCCTCCATGTTTTTATATTATTATATATTGAATTAAACCATGATTTAATACCATTATATTGAATTCATGCTATTTCTATAAATTCCATGGCGTTCCAATGATTGTTTTGAACCATGAACTACAAGTGTTTGATAAAATGTTAACAAGAGTGACTGATTTAACAAAAGCCTTCATCTTTTGTCCCCCAAGCTTTAATGTCATTTTACTAATGTTGTTTTGAGTCCTGGGGGTATTGAATACCAGAAAACCATAGCTGTTTATTTAGTCTAGTCTCAGTACATTATAGAATAGTCTTTAGAACATGCTATGAGAATTATCAGAATAGTCAAATATCAGCCAGTTAAACTCAGAACAGTCTAGTATTTTAGTATCTTTCAGTTGGGAGTAGGATTTAGCACCGAGCAAGTGTAGGTATGATAATTTCCTCATTAGATAGGTAGAGTTGTTAGTAGTAGTCCCTACACTTCAAAACTATGTAGCCGGTGTAGGATATGAGAAGTCACCCGTTAGATTAGGCTTGACTATCTCGCAGGGGTTACCTGTCAGTTAAGGCTTGACACCCTTAGTTATTTGGACATTTTATCAGTTTATTTGATCCACACAACCAGTGTTAGTACCCGTGGCACGATATTAACACCCTTCAAACTAGGGTTATAGGTTGGACCCCGATTAGATTAAATTGGGGAATGTCGGTTAGATGATACCTCCCATAGTCTAAGATACAGTCTTAGATATAGTCTCAGATACAGTTTTAGATACAGTCTCAGATATAGTCTCAATTATAGTCCTAGTTCGGTTATTCAGTCATAGCGTTGTTTCACTAAATAATATAGATTTCAGTTATTTCAGTATTTCAATTTACAAATTTTACTCAGTCTATGTTATATGATTAGTCATGCATCCTCAGTATTTATAGATTTTCATGAATACTCAGTATCTACGAACTTTTAATATTCCCAGTGCCTCTAGACTTCATGCTCTCTATTGAATACTCCGTGATTTACATACATTTTTGGTTAATTATTAGTTTTGTTCATGAAACCATTCATATCAGCCTGCTTCATTTAGCATACTAGTAAATTCAAAGTATTGATCGCATACCTTTTATTTTGTGCTATGATGTATTATATCATAGGTTCTGATGCTTAGTTCCCGACTCACAATTAGACTTATCAGATCCTCAGAGTAGCAGTGGTGAGTCCTCATACTTCGAGGACAAACTTACTTTATTTCATGTCTCAGTTTATTAGTTAGTTAGAGTTAGTTGGGGCCTGTCCCATAAACTCATAGTCATTCAGTTTTAAAGGCATATCAGACATTACAGTCAGTTATTCAGTATTCAGACATTACAGTTAGTTATCCAGTTTATCATTATTTTATCAAATTTTGTTAGTTATTTTAATAGACTCATATTTTAGTTTTGAATTTAGTTATTAAAACCTTATGGTATGCCAGTATTCTTTTGCATTTATGATTATGTTATCCGGTACTCACAGCAGGTACCAGCACATGTGTTAGCTTCTGGTTCCTTGGGATAGTAATCACTATGTGACACCTAAAGGTGTACTCTCGGGGCATTGCAAACTTCGTATTAGAGCCTAAGGTTTTAAAGTGTCCTAGGAAGTCCAAAGCTATGTCAAGAAGAGTCTTGTGCATGGGTATGTAGCGCGCCACACTTATGGACGAGAGGCCACAAGGCATTTAGGATAAAGTTTCCCTTCTTTCAGTAATCATATCGTGCGAGTGAGCATGAGCTCAAGTTAAACTCCCTGTATAATCCATTTCTTCCTTCCACTTATAGAACATACCTCCCAAGAATAAAGAAGAGGAATAGGAAACCAGCCGCCCCCTCAGCCCTTCTAGATAAATCCTCTGGAAGAGTATTCTCTCACACAGAATTCAGAATTGTGTTCACTACTCTAGCAAATACCGTAGCAGCACAGAATGAACGACCAACTGTTGTTTTGGCCAACCCAGTGGAAAATACTTCTGCAACCAGGATTTGGGATTTCACCCGAATAAATCTTTATTTTTTTACAGTATTCAAGTCTGAAGAGGATCCACAGGATTTCTTAGATATGGTTCAGACGGTCATGTATGCTATGGGGGTAACATCTAGTTAGAGTGTTGAGTTGGCTGCATATCAGTTGAAGGATGTATCCCATACTTGGTTTAAGTAGTGGAAGGTTGATAGAGGTGTACATGCAGGGCCTATAGAATAGGAAAAGTTTTCCATAACTTTCTTAGATCGATTCTTTCCATTAGAGTTAAGAGAGTCCAAGGTATTTGATTTTATTAACTTAAGGCAGGGAAGCATGATCTTGAGGGAGTATTCCCTCAGGTTTACTCAGTTAGCTAGATATGCTCCTCATGTAGTAGCTGATAATAAGTCTAAGATGAGTAAGTTTGTGTCTGGCGTATCTGACAGTGTGGTGAAGGAGTGCAGGACCATAATGCTAATTAGTGAGATAGGCTTGGCTAGGTTGATGGTCCATGGTCAACAGATAGAGGAGAAGAAAATTAAGGAGAGAGGGAGAGGAAAGAAAAGATCTAGGATGGTAGTTTTAACTTCAGTCATCCAAAGTCAGAGGGTGGAAACCGTCCTCAGTTTTATTAGAGGTCTTTAACCCCAGTACCCCTTTCAGTCAGTGCTCTTGTACCTAAATTCAGAAATGAGAATAGGGATAGAGCAACAGGCTCTAAGTCCTAGGTAATTTTTAGCAGTGCTCGTACAAATCCTATAAGATAGAAGAGTGGCAGACACCATCAGAGTGAGTGTAGAGTGGGTAGA
>NW_025821365.1:0-1451 GCF_002878395.1 Capsicum annuum
AATAAGGGATTTCATACTAAGAATGGTTCTCAACAATCTATTTCATGTAAGGAAATTTCATACAACATGTATATACTTGCATAGCTTTTAATATTATGCTCATTATATATTCCAACCATAATACATAATATCATAATTTAGGGAATTTCATGAAGTACATGGGTATTCTACATCTTGTACATGAGTGGGTTTTGCAAGTAAGCATAGCATAATTCCATAAGACTAGTTCATGAGTAATCCAACAGTGTTCACAAGACACATTATCAACATGGATGACATTGAATCATAGAGGCCTATCATGAAGCCTTCCCTTAGTCCTAATAATGCTATAATGCATGACTTCTAGTCTCTTAGGTATTTTATCAAACACCTTACATGAAAAACATAGGCATAGGTGTAAATCATACAATTACTCATCATAAATAATCAAACTTACATATTTTCAATTCATATGATGTCATAGACTCATAATAACACATAAAAAGTCTATCTTGGCATCATTCAACACATAAACATGATCAATAATCGATTCATAACATGAAAACCATAATATATAGTTTTAGAAAAGCGTTCTTAAACTTCATTGATAAAAGGAGTTCATGAATGAACACATGCATACCTTAGAAAAGAAACCTTGATGATTTACTGGTGAGTTCTTGGATTGGGAAATTTAATTCTTGATTATCATAGAAAAAGGCTTGAACCTTGCTTTTGAGAGATGAGTTTGATGGAAAACCTAATCTTGTGGTTGAGAGTGTAAGAGAGGGTTTTAAGATGCTTAACTGAAGAAAAATGGGAAAAATTACACCTATTTAGGGTTATAAGTCATCAAAGGTAAAGAAAAAGACCAAAATACCCTTTTGAAATAATTTCCCAGTTGCTAAAAGTCATAGCTGACGACCTTTATGATAGGGCGTAACAAATGTGATAAGCTATCACAAATGTCGTCACTTATGGGATGGTTTCTGTCTAAGGCTAATGACCTTCGTGATAGGGCATCACAAATGTGATAAGCTATCACGAATTTCATCACTTAGGAGATGGTTTCTGCCTAAGGATGACAACCTTTGTGATAGGGCGTCACAAATGTGATAAGCTATCACGAATGTCGTCACACTATTTTTAGCCTGATATGCTGGAGTAAAATAGGCATAACTCTTTTATCTGATATCGGATTTAGGCAAATTTGGTATTCATTGGAAAGTTAATTCAAATATCTTTAATTTGATATATAGCAATCTACCCAATTCGTCATATACAATAAGTTATGGTCGATTGAAGTTGACCCAAGTTTTGATGCTCACTAAAATATGAATGATAGGAAACCTTTCAACTTGTACTTAAGTTAGGGGACGTCTATGATCTAAATTCTTGTTCAAATATATTCCCACATTAAATAATTAATTAACACACTAAATTTATGTAGGACTTGAGGCTTTTGAAACATCCAC
>NW_025821366.1:0-1255 GCF_002878395.1 Capsicum annuum
GTATCCCATGGGCATAAGCCTATCATGGGTCGATCCCAGTTGATATACTGGAGGCAGCCTAATGGTCACAGTACAGTACAGTAATGATTACAAAGATGATAAGAACGAAGGTAAAGCGATTGAATAAATACAATGTACAGGTTGTCACAAGTTCTAGTAAGTGTGGTCCATTCCTATTATGATTTATTCACTTGTTTCTGATTTCTATTGAGCTTCTATATCATATGTGATTATCTACAGTCAAGGTGGTATTTTGTTAATAGACGTGATGGCTCCAACGGCCAAGTATTGTATATATATATGTGCTCGAGCTTATACAGGTAATTATTTCCTTTTATATGTGACATGATGTTGTACGAATTTTGAGTTGTCATAGAGGTATGCATAGGAAGTATAAGGTTATGAATTGGTTCTTCCGGGCCTCCTTGGCTACGGGTGCCAGTCCGTCCCAATAGGATTTGAGGTGTGACACGCGATCGCGATACCTAAAACCGCAGCCAATACTTCTGCCATTGCTCAAAGACAGGAACTTAACACCAACTTTGTCTTCCACTAGGAGCACAACATCATGATCAAATACAAATAAGCCTAGCTGGCAAGATTGCAGTCCGGAACTTGAAGGTATTGATGTTCGGCAGGCAATGAATCAACATCTATTGTACACATCAGTTATAACTAGCTAGTTTGGAACATGGGTACTCAAGACTTCCCCAAATGACGTGTAGTCACCCTATATCTGCTAACCATAATTATAATTACAAGCAAGCATAGTTTTGGCATTATAATACTATTTCAAGATCATGTCTAGCTACACGTCCTAAGCTTACATTAATAGTAAATGTAAGGGAGTTTGAGACTATATACCAGGCAACTGATGCAAAAGGTTTGAAATGAAACCTTGGATACTCTTGAGAGGCCACAAATTTGAGGGAGGAAAATTCGAAACTAAAGTGCATGGGTGCATGGCAGTCAGATGGTCTTTTTAATCTGAATTAACAGCGATCACAGTCAAAGTTATGCGGTCGCGATCACATGGTCTCCATGATTATGGGGGCATGGACTGCGGTCGCAGTAACTAAGACCAAGCACCCGGGGTCTCTGTATGCCCTGCTTAGTCCGTTTGCCAAATTCTCACATCTCTTCTTTTCATATTCAACAAAAATTCCCCTAAGTACCAATACTTTATTGACTATGCATGCTCACAAACGACAACAAAAATCAAAATCTACCCTAGCATATGTAAATAAAAGAATAC
>NW_025821367.1:0-3253 GCF_002878395.1 Capsicum annuum
GACTCTACTTTACATGGTATTTCAAACACCCAACTAACAATGAACCCGGCTCTAACACTAAATTTGCATGCCCCAAACTTTGGTCCATCATGTATGGACAACTCAAGCACAGATCTACCAAAGGTCACCTTGTAACACAACCTGAACACCTTATCATACAACGGGAGTAGAAGGAACTCCAATGAACAATTTAAGATTAAGGTATATTATTTGAAGTCAACATTAGAAACATTATAATAGCTATGCCAAAGTTCATAGTTGTTCACAATACCTCAATTAAAAACTGGAGTCAATAAATGTATATGTTGAGATAAGCCCCCGCCTATAGCCCAACAAAGTCTTAAGAGACTAAGCCTAAAGATAAGGACTTAGAGTTTAATGTCTCCAAAATGTAAGGAAGCTCACCACTTGAAGTCAATGCAAGAACCAATTGATCATCTAATCACTGTGCAGGAAAGAACAAGATGCTCTGGTACCTATATCACATAAGGATATTGCCTCCGTAGATTGGTAGAAGTTGGAACACTTGCATGTAACTCAAGGATAAATTTTATAAGATACATCATCAATGAAAAACAATTCAATATGCGTATATATATATATCACATCCTATCACATTCATACACTTATCAATACATGAATATATAGACTACGCTAGTCAAGATATCAACGATCGTCATCATCTCAAGTCTTTATCCATTAGATATAAAGTGGAGGACTATCACCTTCCACACATATCTATTCATCATTCTCGATACACCAAGGACTTTAGCCACATTCACACTATCACTATAATGGGAACTATACCCATAACCACACATTCATTATACTAAGGGCTTTAGCCACACACAATCATTCAAAGAAGGAACTTTAGCCATACATATTAATCATTCAAAAAAGCGACTTTATCCATACACATGCATCATTCAAGAAAGGGACTTTATCCCCATACATTTAATCTAGGCAAGGGACTCCAACCTCATGCCCGTTTGTTAGACAATGGACTCTACCAACATACTATATTTGTACTTTACTACAAGATACTTCATGAGGTGAGGTACCTTAACCTTAAGAGCTCTTCTTAAGTAATAAACTTTACCTTGCATTCACAATAGGTGAGGGACTTTAACTTTAATACATATCATGGTGCAAGAGACTTTGACCTTGAGCCATTACAACCATCATTAGTTAATATTTGGGACTTTAGCATCTTCTATTCATCCACACACATTCAATACAACATTAAGGGACTTTTGGCATTTAGCCAATTCAACACTATAGAAGACCTCGTGGTTATTATGGGAGACTTTCTTGCTCAACTATATCAATAGAAAAATGACTTCATTCAATTCGTCACACAATTAAATTTATAGTACTCAAGATCCACACAAAATAATCACATTTTAATAGCATTCTCATGCCACACATTAGTTCAATATATTATTCTAGTTAATCTTCCTGTTAAGAGACTTCAACTCCCTATTGGTTATTTTGCACAGCAAGTTTACCATCACACCTTATATTGTGTACCATAGTCTTATCATCATATTTATCAAACATTCAAACTCATTAGGCCATTTCCCTAGTTCCATAAATCATCAACAATTGATTAGACAATTCACTTAGACATTTCAACAAGCACCATTTGTGCATACTTATAATAAGGTCATTTTCATTGTAGATATCACCATGACTAGGGTTACTTAAGACCCTCATGCTAAGAAACATACAACAAGCATCCACATATTCAATGTACCATAAATAACATGTATTAACATAAGTATAAACAAGCTTCATCAATTTTCATTGTTAAGTAGTAAAACCTTTTTCATTTGGTTCACAACCACCATGTACATTATCTAATTAAAGTGTGAAATACATAGATTTAGAGTTATTTAAATAGGCAAAGATATAAATTCCTTAAATAACTTGAATCACCAACAAACTTGACTTCTTCCTTGATACTAGATGAACACATCCAAACTGTAGCCTTAAATCTTGCTTCAAGTGCCTTTATTGTATTTAGTATGTTTGAGTCTTCTAATCTAAAGACTCTGGAGGATACAATGCCTAACATAGAGAGATATTTTAGGATTTTAGGCAAGGAAAATGATCAAAAGGTCCTTGGTTAAAATCATGAAAGTTAACTTGTGTAGGGCTATGACTCCCCTTTACGGTTCACGTAGCAATCATGACCTATGGTACAAGTGGAACCCTATGTCATACCACAGGATCCTCCTAGGACAAATAAAATATTGTAGGTTTGAAAGGGATCCCTTGATTTACAACCAAGGGTACAACTCATGCCTCACTCGTGAGTTCCACTCGTGACCAAAACTGTGCACACAGTTTGAGAATTTACTCTATATGGTTGAGTTGTATATGACTTGTATGCATTGGTTACGATCGAGGGATTGTATTGTAGTATAAAGGACAGTAAATTAACCTAACATATTGTCTTGGATATGAAAGAGAAGGGGGATAGGAGTACGGGTGTTGACCTAGGGTACGACTCAAACACTCCAACTGTATCCACTCTAGGGATACAAAAATGTTTTTGTTTTAGAAATGATCCAAGGTCTCGGTGTCTAAATTCTTTCCCACTTTGATAGATATGTATGTATACAAGTTAAAACTTAAACATACACCAAATAAATATTTACTCAATTTAGAAACAACAAACTATAAGAATACAACACAACACACATATCATGATTATTGTCGAACAACCAAAAAATTTTCAAGGTCACATTCTCAAGTGTTTCATTTAACTCCAATTCAACTATCATATACCTCGTTCTAACCCTAAAATAATTTTTTTTCAATCTCAAGTTTATTGAGGTCTAAAAACAACAATATACATATTAATCAAAAACTTCTCTAACAGTTTCAAGGATTACAACATAATGCCATAATAACAAGGATGAATTCATGAATTATTCCCCTATATTAGGGCTTCCTATATTCATTTAATTTTAATATTATCAAATTTAAAATTGCAAAAACTAATTCTAATGATATAATACACCTTATTTATATTATTTTACACAAAAAATTATTGTAGGATAATTTAATTACTCAAGCATCATTAAAACCTAGATATTCAAAGGATTAATTATTGAAAAGCTAGTTAAATAAGTGGATTAACTTAACCAGATCAAGGATTTTAGGTGGAAGCTGATGGAATTGGACTTAAATAATCCTCAACCAGTCTTGATTAAGTCTTGAAGGAAAATAATATTTAATGACTACA
>NW_025821368.1:0-1267 GCF_002878395.1 Capsicum annuum
ACTTTGAGCTTGAGAGAGACTTGGTTTGGATCAAAGATGAACTTGGACAGGCTCTTTAATAGACCACTTCCTCTCAAGTTCTAACAAGTCTTACAAATTAAAAATCAAACAATTGAGTTGGTCTTGGCTTACATAGTTCTATTGCACCTTATAATCTACAAGACAAGTACATTTCTGTGAAAAACAATCTCTTGTGCACCCACTATGGTAGAAATGATCATATCAAGGATACCTTCCCTTTAATATTAGCTGTTGTAAAGAGGTTAAGAAGATTTTCTAAATCAAATAAAATTAGTGGTGTCTTACCTGCTTGGACCAAGAAGAATTAATTTTTCCCTTGTTATCCAACTTGGAACTCGAATTGAAATGGGTTCCCAAACTAACAACTAAATGTGTCTGCAGGATAGAGCAAGAGGAAGCAGCCATGCAACACCTCGTATTTTTGGGCTAAAATTTGAACAACCGTTCCAAAGTGTATAAACTCTAATCCCATGATTCCCATATAAATATATGTGTTATGATCATTTACCTATTGTTTGAAGTGCTATCTAGGTGAAAAACATTCATAGGAAGCACTTGGATCAAAGTGGAGTTGAGAATACTTGTATTGATTGGATTTTTGTATTCGATCCTACAAGGGTCAAGTTTAAATGAGTGTATCTCTAGAATATAACGATTCACATGTCCTATAAAATAAAATGTCTTTGAGTCTTCTTTCTAACTCATTTGGTTTCACCTTAATCTGATATTGTAGTGGAAAGTTATGCTCATTTTACCTTAGCATGTACGTCTGTCAACAAGGTGGCGACTTGAGGTGATAAGCCATCAACTAAGTGATGAGCTATTAACCTCGACATCAGTCTTAATCAAAAACACCTTGAATATCTTAAGGAAAGGTAAAGACTAGTTTGACAAGCCATCAACTTGTTGAAAGGCTGTCAACTAAGTCGTCAACCTTAACCAAACTATGAAGAGAAGGTGACAACTAGATATACAAGCCGTCAACTAGTTGACAGGCTGTCAACAAAGTCATCAACTAAAAAATTCTGCAATTTTTATTTAGTTTTCCCGGGGTAATTTTGTTGTTTTCCTCTCCTCAAACCCAACCCCTATGACTTAAATCATCCTATACACAATAGTTTCACATCATTAGTCAGTTTTCAATGTTTACTCTCCTCTCTACTCTCAAGAGAAAAGAAATTAGGATTTCTTCCCAAGATCAATAAATTCAAGCTTTTTTTCCTAAGAACTCAAGAATCCAAGTTCC
>NW_025821369.1:0-3042 GCF_002878395.1 Capsicum annuum
AAGCTATGGTGATATTGAGATATTGTTTACTTATTGCATTGTACCCCCATATTCTTAGTACATTCCCAATGTGCTGATCAATATATACGTCTATGTGCTATATTGTCTCAGAATGTAGGTACAAGACTTAGTATGCACATTCAGATTCAGTCAGCTTGCAGCTTCCATTCAGCAGGTGATGAATCCTTTTATTTTAAGGGTTTGATCCAGCTAGACAGTTTGTGTAGTTCTTTATTTTCCTATTTAAGTCGTATTGAGTTGAGATAGTTGGGAGTCATAAACCGGCTATCTAAATTCAGTACTAGTAGAGGCTTCATAGACAGTCAGTAGAAGTTGATATATTTAATTTCAGTTTTAGTTTGTAAAGAAGAGTTGTAATCTTGTAAATTTAGTTTTGTATTAATCAGATTCAGAAAAGAGTTATTTTCCGCTAATTTGTATAGATTTATAGTTTTTATTCAGTTGCTTATGAGTTATACCAGTAGAAGAGTTAGTTTGGGGTCACTTATGACCCTAAGAACCGTGTGACGTCTCGGGACCTATTTCTGGGGCATTACATTTTTACTCCTAATTATACCAGACCATAGCCCATAACTTCATTATTTATTCACAACACTAAATTAGGGTTTCTCTCAAATATCAAACCCCAAGAACAAGAAACCCTAGGTGCTTAATCCCAAGTCAAGAATTCAAGATTTCCTCTACTAATCTTCAAGAAATTATCCACCCAGGTTCGTCAAGTGTTCATTCATGGATTTATTTCATTTATGAAGCCCAAGAATCCAATTTTAAATTATAAATTGTGATGTTTATGTTGTGAATTGATTATGATCATACTGATCTTTTGTATGATACCCAAGTTGGAATCATTAAATGTATTTTCATTAATTTATGATAGCACGTGGATTGAAATCTACTAAATTGTGTTGATTTATGCAACCATGATGAAGTAATTTAATTTCCATGCTTAAGCTTATAGTTATGCATGCAAGGTGTTTGATAAAATGCCTAAGAGAATAGAAAATATGCCTTATAACTCAATTATGAACAAAATAATGAACCTAGGCTTTACCCTTATGTTCAAAATGACTTCCATGTTATTGTTATGCATTGTAATGGTTTGACGGATTGTTCACAAGATTAGTCTATGAAATTATGACATGTTTATATGATATCAAGGGCCTCATAAAATTCCCTAATGATTGTATTATGGATTGTTGATTATAGTCGTGTAGTCCAGGAAGTGTCATGTCTTGTTAGTTTCATGCTATCGAGTCCTGGGGATACTTGTACCTGACAATTTAGCTGTGTGCCTAGAGCCAGCGTCAATTTCATGATAACCTCAGTCAAGCCATGATCAGGAGAATTCAGTCAGTTACATGACTCAGGAAAACTATGTAAATTCCGCATTAGTCTAGTAATCTCAGTCAGTTATTAGATCTCAGTAATATTTCGTCAGTCAACGGAACTCAGTGAACTCAGTCCAGTTTAGTTTAGTTAATCATGTTCAGTATCTATTCAGATGGGAGTAGGATTCAACACCGAGTGAGCCCAAGGATAGGAACTCACCTGTTATTAGAGGGTGTGATTCTTAGAACCAATCCTTGCGCTCCAGAACTACGTAGCCAATATAGGTTGAGACATCAAACCTTCTAGTTGATGGTAGATGAGGTGGCTTAACCTGTTATATGAGGGTCCCACCGTTCTCTTTAGAGTACCTATTAGATGAGGGATCACTCACAACTTGTTCTTACCAGTGGCACAGTATTGACATCCTTCCAATTAGGGTTACAGATTGGACCCCAAATCAGCTATAATAGCTTATTAGGGGAATTTTAGTTAAAGGATTACTTCCCATAGTTACAATCTCAGACTCAGTAATAAAAATTAGATAGTTCTACAGAATTCAGGACTGTCAGATACAGTCACTCAGCTTAGTACGGAACTCAGCTAGTTCCATCAGAACCTACACTGTCAGACATAGTCACTCAGTATCAGTTATATCATTTATCAAAAATCCATGTTATCAGTTTTTAGACTCAGTAATTAGTGTTGTCACAATCTCATTTATAGTTATGTATTTATGAATGTATTCCTATATTCATGTTACTCAGTCAGTCAGTATGGTTCATGCATATGAACCCTTGTATTTAGCCTACGTCACTTGCATACCAGTATATTTAATCATACTGATACATACTTTTCTTTTGCGCGCTTTTCTTTTGCGCTATGTGTTTTATACCATAGGTTCGAAAGCATGAGCTCCAGAGCATCAGTAAAATTCCAATTTCAGCAGTCACACTAGCAATGAGTCCTCATCATTTGAGGATGTTATTATTTAATTATTTTATTCTTTCAATACTTAGTTTATTTTTGTAGTTGGAGTTAGTTAGGGACATATCCCATCAACTCCTTATTCAGTCAGTTTTAGAGGCTTTTAGACTATAGCATGTTCAGACAGTTTATTTTGGTTCATGTTTTGGTATTTATATAACGTACTCTCAGATAGTATTTTTTTATCCATTTTGAACCTTATGGCATATTTCAGTCTATTATTTTTGCATTTGATATAATGTCATACAGTATACAGGTACAGATATCAGTTATGGATTAGCTTGTGGTCTTTCAGGGTCATAAACATCGTGTAGCATTTTGGGTACCAGATTCGGGGCGTTACAGGTTATCATCATTATATTATCTCTAGCAAATACGATTTCCAAAGTGGCTATAATCGTTAGTGGAATAGTAGAAGTGAAAGTGGGCATGAAAGTTACTCCATTTGGAATGGAAGATGTTGTGACTAGTGAAGGGGGAATAGTGATGTGATTATAGGTGCTAAAAATAACCTCAGTGTAAGTACCCACTGGCTAGGGTGTATCCCCACTAACAACTATGTACACTACCACACCTATACTGGTGAAAGATTCAAATCATCCTTCGATTTAGTGATGTCTGCTAATAATGTTTCTCTAACCTTGGAATCATGTTCTTGCAGCAAAGGGAGACTAGATCTTTTGTACATCTGAGTGATTAGGCATGGAA
>NW_025821370.1:0-1822 GCF_002878395.1 Capsicum annuum
TTTGATGTGGTAAAATTCTTCAATAAACATGGATAAGTTACTTTTTTCAATATTATTTTCTTCAATAATATTTTTTACTTATAATATATAGGTTAAGTCTTAAGCTACTGAGATGAAGGCTAAATTATTTCGAAATTATGAAAAACTAGTGATGTTGTATGGAAAGGACAGAGCTACTGGAAAGTATGCTGAGACTGGTTTAGATATGTTAAAAAGGAATGCTTATAAAAATCCAAGAAAATTAAGTGTTGATTCATTGACTATTGATGAGATAGATGACATGGATTTTATAAATACTGACTCATTGAAAGATACGGTGGGACATGAACATGGCGACCAAAGTCAAGAAACTAATGACGTGCCTACAAGTAATATCTATTCAGAAGCACTAGCACCTTCTAGAAATAAAAAATCTAAACATGATCATCTTGAATGCATAACTGGCATGTTGAGAGGTGGGATGGACAACTTGACTGGTGCTATTAACCAGCTTTCACCACTTCCGCCTATTTCTAAACCTGAAATATGAAATATATTGGAGGAGCTAAATTTAGAACTTGGTGTGAATACAAAAGCTTACATATTTCTTTGCCAAAATGCAAGTGCATGTCACATTATGATAGGATGTCCAAAGGAACAACGCAAAAATCTTTTATTACAAATGATGCCAAAAGATAATTAAGTTTAGCTTCTATTTTTTTTACTTTATGGTTTATATTGTTGACAATAAAGAATGTTTGAACTTTTGTTGGCACGTTGTGCACAAGGTTTATTTCTTTTGGGTTTGGGGCATTCTTGAATTGGTCAAATGAACCTAATAAATGTTATTGATTGCTTAAATGAAAGTATTATTTACTTGAGTTCAAGTGATCATTTTTTGAACTGTGAAATCACATGATTGTCAGTTCTGCTTAGTTTTTTTGAACTATTGATTTCCACTATCTTGGTGCGAATAAAAAGTTAAAGTACAACTTGTACAAGCAATTTTCTGCAATACCTATGTGTTTCAAAAGATCCAAGCATGCATTGCTGATACAATTTTGGATCATTTGGATCCTTACTTGTGAAAGTATAGTTTTATCTTGGGCATGGTCGATGTCAGTTGTATTTCGAACAACCTTGATCCGAATGGGAACTCCAAATGAGAATTTGTAAATCTTGATGAGAGAATTTTAGTAGAACCTGGCCGATGGTATTTATCCTAGTATGAAACTGATGCCACGCTGTTACCACGATTGGAGTCTGCTGATGCTTTCGGATTTTTCTAGGAAGCAGAGTTCCTTGCAATTATTCTTGGAGTGTTAATCATCTATTGAGGTGCAACATGTCAGAGGATGCCCTAACAGTTGGATACAAACAGTTTAACTATTAATGGAATGCTACTTTTGTAGATCGAACTTTGAATAGTTCATTTTTCTTTATCCTTCTAAATTTAGTTCCATGACCAAAAATGCAGAAATGGGATGAGAGATACATGGCCGAGTAAAGGGAAACCAACTCCAGATTACCATTCTCTTACTTTTTCTTTTCCTTTCAACTTTCAAGATACTTTCAACTCTCGTTATACTATCCAGCAAGTGTCAGCCAACTGCTGGAGCCTCCTTCATGTCAGGTTCCTAAATCCCGAGTGCCGATGAATGTGAGCAATATAAGCTCTCTGCGATTTTTATAACTGCTTACTATAAACTATGTTCTTTTTTGTTCATTGCAGCAATGAAATTGAGATTCCTAAACACTTTTATTTGTTATTAATGGGTTCACTATTCTTGGAAATGTATATATAGTTGCTTATAGTGTGAAATTTTACCCTCATTGATCTTAC
>NW_025821371.1:0-1139 GCF_002878395.1 Capsicum annuum
GGGGCATATCGTTTCTAGTGAAGGGATTATGCCAGATACGTAGAAGGTTGTAGTGGTTAAGAGGTGGACTAGACCCAGGTCTCCAATCAACACTCGAAGCTTCTTGGGTTTAGCCCGGTATTAAAGAAGGTTCATAGAGGGTTTTTCTTCTATAGCTACCCCATTGACTAAGTTGACTCAAAAGAGGGTAAAGTTCTTGTGGTCTAATGCTTGTGAGGGACATTTCTTAAAGCTGAAGGACAATCTAACTTTGGCTCTAATTTTGACTATGCCCGAAAGCACTGATGGGTTTATGGTCTACTGTGAGTGTCTTGTATGGGACTTAGTTGTGTTTTGATATAGCATGGAAGGGTGATATCTTATCCCTCCAGATAGTTAAAGGTGCATGAGAGGAAGTATCCGAATCATGAATTGGAATTGTTTGTTGTGGTATTTATGTTGAAAATATGGCATCACTATTTGTATGGAGTGCATGTGGATATCTTTTCCGATCATAAGAGCCTAAAATATGTGTTTACTCAAAAAGAGCTTAACCTCAGGAAAGGATATGGCTTGAGCTCCTCAAGGATTATGACTGAGTCTTCATTACCATCCAAGTAAAGCTAATGTAGTTGTTGATGCTCTTAGCAGGTTATCCATAGGTATTCCAGCTTATGTGGATAAGGAGAATCAGTAGTTGGTAAAGGATATTCACCGATTGGCCAACATTAGAGTTCGCCTTTTGGACTCCGAGAATGGTGGTGTATTTGTGTAGGAAATGGAACGATCGTCACTTAGTTAAAATCAAAGAGAAGCAGATGTTAGATCCTTTCGTGATAAGGATCAAAGGTGATATTGGTGGGCAGAAGGTAATGGCCTTATAGATTAGTGGTGATTGTACTTTGCAGTACTAAGGGAGAATATGTGTTCCTGATATAGATGGTTTGCGAAAGAGGATCTTGGCTGAGGCTCATGATTCGTTCTATGTTGTTCATCCTTGTTTGATGAAAATGTAACAAGACCTTAAAGAGATATATCGGTGGAACAATATGAAGAGGGATATGGCTAGTTTTTTGGCTAAATACATGGTGTGCCAAAGAGTTAAATTTGAGTCATGAGGCTCGGAGGATTGTATCAAGAAATTAAGTTTCCAGAATAGA
>NW_025821372.1:0-1498 GCF_002878395.1 Capsicum annuum
CAAAGTTCTGCTCTGAGTACAAGTGGCTCACTAAGAGTCATAAGGAATTGTTATGAGTCATTGACTGCAAATTGCAGGATGTCCAGTATTTACCTAAATGGGACCCTTCGATTCGTAGGGTCCCATTACGAGTCATATTGTTTGAGTCATAGGGTCAATAGATTGTGAGTGCCTTAGAGACTGCCTTGGCTACGACTCTTGGTGAAGAGTCATAATGAGACTATACCATTCGTATAGTGACCCGTAGTCATTGATGACAAAAATCAAATTTTTAATTTGTGGGCACTTTGGACAATTCCCTCCTTATCCAATTAAAACCCCACGCCCATAAATCACATAAGGAGGGTTACATTTCATCCTTAAGGTACTTAAACACTTCCAAAGCTCTCTCAAATTCTGTCAAGCATCCATACTTAGGGTTTCCAAGAAGTAGGTCATCCAAGGGCTCAAGGGTTGAATTTCTTCCGTGAAACTTAGTAATTTAGGCATGTTACTTTTCCCTTATTGTTAATTTGTTAAAAACATATGTTTTAAAGTATTGTTCATGAGATATTGATGTTGGTTTTGAAGCAAGGCTTGAGGGTTTTGAATGCTCTTTGTTGAACTTCCCATGGTTTACATATGATTATCAGCTTTAAACATTGTTTTGAACTTATGGGTGCATGGGTATGGTGAATGAACTAGGGAATTGTGATTTTCCCTAAACTAGTGACTTTTGAAATTTGTTTTAATTATAGAAATATGGGAATTGAATTATCCTATAACTAATGCATAATGGTTTCTAATTAAACCTTGTGGGTTTTGTCTTTTCACAAGCTATGGCATATTTGAACCAAGGGGGTTGTGAATTCCCCAAGTGATGTAATCATTTTCGCATGTTGTTGTTACCTTGCTAGTGTAGTTGGTATGACGATACCAATAATGTATGCCTTGATGTGAAATGTGGTTCAATAAATAGGAATGTGTTATAAATATATTTAATTGTTCTTGAATTAGTGTTGTGTAGATGAGTCATGAAAGTGGAGTTCTGACAGACCAATACTGGAAACTACAGTTGTCGATGCGCAGATCTATATGACTGGGTGGTTCGAGTATACCATCATATGTGCAAATAATTAAAGCTTACCCACCTTATTTTTTCCGATGATCTAATGATATTTTTCAAGGTATATAAAATATCAATTACGAGAATTATGGAGGTTCTTACCCATTTCTCTCACACTATAGCACTGTCTGCAAATTTAGACAAATTTTATATCTATATTGCAGGAGTAAAAGATGGAGTTAAGGAAGTTATCTTAGCAAGTATAGGATTTACTTTGTGATTATTTTCAATGAGGTATATGGGTCTATGTAAATAGTCTAAGTTAAAATAGTGATGTAAAGTTTTGAACTAATGGTTTGTTTATGGTAGTAAAAACTTTAGAGTTTATTGCCCAAAAAAGTACACATTTTAATTTTTGTAAATTTAAGTGGGTGCTATGATTTTTTCTAAAAA
>NW_025821373.1:0-5606 GCF_002878395.1 Capsicum annuum
CTAACTCATAAATACATGATTGAGATTTTTGATAACTGAGTTTCTCATAAGAGAATGCATGTCTGAAGCATGAACACATAACTGATTTGATGCATGAACACGTGACTAAATATGCAATGGTATTTGATACCAAGTTTATGATAGGAATTTGAGCATGAAACTGGTCTGTAATTGAAATTTGAACATGAAACTGAATAAGATTAATGAAAGTTATAATCTTGGGTTAAGTATGGATTAGCGAAGAAGAGGTAAGGGTACTTGGATCACATGTATGCTTCTGCTTTCCAAGTAGCTCCCTCAACGGACTGATTCCACCAAAGAACTTTGACTAGAGGGACCTCTTTATTCCTCAGTCTGCAAATCTGGTAGTCAATAATTTTGATTGAAATTTCTTCAAAAGAGAGGTTCTGAATGTCTACGCCCTCAACAGGGACTACGAATACTGGGTCACCTATGCTTTTATTAAGCAAGGATACATGAAAGACTGGATGCATTAAAGCTATATCTGAAGGTGACTCGAGATCATAAGCTACTTTGCCAAAGCAACTGAGAATTTTGAAGGAACCGACATATAGGGGACTGAGATTTCCCTTCTTGTCGAACCTCTTCACTCCTTTCATGGGAGAGATTTTCAAGCATAAAAGTTTTTGACCTTATCTCAAGATTTTTTCTGAACATACATGAACGAAAAGATGAGAACATGGCTGAGTCTATAACATATGATGTGAATTGGGTATCATGAACTAAACTGAGCCATTGAGTACATGGCTTACGACTGATATTGGAGCTAGAGGGTCAACCTATGGGTACCCACTACTCCAAACTGGATTTGTTATGGGAAGAGAAATTAGAGGGTTTAGGGCATGATAGCTCAAGGGTTATAGAGCATCTCCCCCTTGGGAGATTATGTCCTTAGAAGAATATTGACTTGACTGAGATACTGAGGAAAACTGGGATGATGCACAGGGCACCTACAATCTGAATCATGACTGAATATCTGGGATCTGAAACTGAGACATAATACATAAAGAAAGCTAATCTTGCAACTGCTGGTACCTTTTATCTTGGAATAGTTATATTACTGAGATTTTTAATAGTAGGACTAGGTGGAAAGAGAGGAAACCATACCATACAAACTTGTTTCCTGATTTCTAAAATGAATTATTGGATGATCGATCTAACTCATACTGAAACTTGTACTTAACCAAAGTACTTCTTCACCTGGGACTACTAAAAATATTTGCATGAGCATTAAGAACGAATGCCTAAACATACTAACTTATCTGATTAATTGAATGACTGATAGCTTAATATTGGGTCTGCAAAATGGAATTGTACTTAGTCTTGAATAACTGGATTGCAACTGCAGAGCATTATGCATAGGAGATAAGGACTGACTAAGTGACATGAGATAACTGAGCATGAATTAAGGGTAAATATATTATTTGAGAATGCAACACCAGGAGTATAACACGATTCTGGAATAGTCTTATAAACTGAGGTACTGGAAGGTTGACAATTGAGTGACTGATAACTGTACACTATGGTCGAGTAAACTTGAAACTGAATTGAGTTACAGACCCGATTACTGGGCTTGGACTGAGATTGTAGCTAAGACAATAATTAAGACTATAACTATAACTAAGATTATAGCTGGGATTGAATACTGGTTTTTGATAACTAAGTTTTAGACTGGTACTAAAGTACTGAATTTTAATAGCTAAGTAACTGATAACTAAAAGCCATTATTTTGTAAGACTGACTGAGTCCTTTACTGAATATTGATTACTGAAATGACTTCGTAACTGAGACTGAAGGGATAGAACATCATCCCACCGAATTCACCAAGGGATCTAAACTGAGGGTATACGTGACATAGTTTGAGTTTGGTTGATCATTAAGAGTAGAACATGAATCATGTGGGCTGAACATACTGTAAGACAGAAAATGAGTGTATGAGTCATGAGCAGCATGACCTGAGTCTAGAATTTCTATACTCATGGAATATGATTTATAATACTAAGTAAGCTGGGATTCCTTATACTAGGAACTTGAAATGCATACGATCCTAAGAGAAGTACGTTAATTTAAGCTTTATTCATGGAACTGAAACATAAAGTATGCATAAGTATCATGATGGATGAAGTATAAAACTTTGCACTAAGGTAGGAATAGGTTGGAAATCATCTTTACTTACTGAATTTTTACCTATACTGGCACCACTACAAGAATCCTGAAGGCCTAACTTTCTGAGACATCATAACCGGATAGTTCCTATATACCTGTCGGGCTGTGTTAGATTGACTTACTGGGGTGGAGACTAGAAAGGCCCTGCTAATATTTGATCTGACCTTAAAGTTATAAAAGAAAAAGAAGCTCCTGATATGAAGAAGTATAAACAAGAAAGTGGATGAACTGTAACATGCCAGTGACTACACCAGGAGAACTTTCCTAATCTTGTTGGGACTGAACTGCATAGAGTCTATTTGGGTGTTGCCGATAGCACTGGAATTGGCACCCTACTGATTCGGGCAACCGAACTAAGTTAAAGGACAGCCATGATAACTTTGTGGTTTAGGTTTTGGACAGTCTCATACTTTGTGACCTGACTCGCCACATCCAAAACACACATCATTACCAGATCTATACACATCCTTATGATACTTACCACATTCTTTGCAAATTGTGAATATTTCTTGCACTATTCTGAGATTTGGAGCCCGGCGCCCTATCTGTGCTACCATTTCTGAACTTAGGAACTGAAGCATTAGCTGAGGAAGGAGCTGGAACTGAAAACTTTTGACTGTGCTAAGAATAATTACCACCCTATGACCCTGGTTAAGAAAAACTTTAACTACATATTCCAGATCTTTTATTCTCTCTCTCCTTCTTCTTAAGTTTTTCTCTTCAATCTGTTGAGCATGTACCATGAGTCTAGATATGTCCATTTCCTTAATCAAAATTGCATTCATATACTCCTTAACCACTCTACTTGAAATCCCAGACACAAACTTACTCATTCTGGATCTACTGTCTGCTACTACACGGGGAGCATACCTGGTTAACTGGGTTAACTTGAGGGAGTATTCTTGTATGATCATACCACCCTGTCTGAGGTTGATGACCTCTAATACTTTGGCTTATTTATGCTCTAGGGGAAAGAACCTATCTAAGAAGGCTTTAGCAAACTCTTCCCTTTCTATGGGCTCAGCATCTGCACCCCTATCTACTTTCTACTATTTAAACTATGTATGGGATATATCTTGTAGCTGATAAGTGGCTAACTCTGCACTCTCCTTGGAAGTTACTCCTATGATGTCTATGACTTTCTGAACCTGGTCGAGGAACTCCTGTGGACCCTCTTTAGACATAGAATTGAAGAATAGGGAAGGATTTATTCAGGTGAAGTCCCGAATCCTGGCTGTAGCTGAATTGGTCACTGGGTTGGCTGAAATAATAGTTGCCCATTCACTCTAAGCTGTGACTAAATTGGCTAGAGTAGTAAATGCAGTCCTAAATTTTGTATGGGAAATATGTTTGTCCAGGGGATCTGCTTGAACTGGATGAGGTGCTGACTGATTATCGATTCTCCTTTCACTAGCCTCTTTGGAAAGCATATTTTGTAAGCAAGAGGAAGAAGTAAATTAGACCGAGAAAATAATTAAAGATTATGCTCACTGGCATAACATGAATACTGAAAGAAGGGAAACTATTCCTGAAACATCTCATAGCCTCCTGCACATAAGTGTGGTCCACAACACACCCATGCACAAGATTCTACTAAATATGGCTTTTTAGACTTCCTAGAACACTGTTGAACCATAGGCTCTGATACCATGTTTGTAATGCCTCAAATATGGTACCCGGAACATTACAAATGCTCATGACCCCAAAGGACCACAAGCTAACTCATGACTGATATTTGGAACTGAGCACCAAATAATATATTGTAAATATGGAGAATATAAGATGTAAGGCCATAAGGTTCAAAATTGAACTAATATTGAATATAAAACAATGTCTATAATGGGGTATAACAATACCCAAAACTAAAATAAAATCTCTGAAACATGTTGTAGTTTGAAAGCCTCTAAACTATCTGAAATCTATGGAGTTAATGGGACATGTCCCCAACGAACTCTGAACTACTGAAATAATAAAGTAATAAAATAATTATGCTATCCTCAACTGATGAGGACTCACTGTTAGTATGGCTACTGAATATCTGATCTGATAAGGATGCTTAGGAGCTCGTGCTGCTAAACCTATGGTAAAAACGCCATAGCACAAATGCATCAGTACATTGAATGTACTGATATGCAGGTGAGATGGCTAAATGCAAAGGGTTCATATGCATGAACAATACTAAATATAAACCTAAACATGAGAATACATGCATGAATATATGACTGTGACTAAGATCGTGATAACGCTGACTCATGAATTCTGATAATGTGGATTTTCTGATATTTGAGCACTAATACTGGGATATTGAATGACTAAGTATATTGAGTGATGAGGAACTGATGTCCTATTTCTTATAAAGAAATGACTATTTTTGACAGTTCTAATTATGAAGAACTGGTCTGATTGACTGTATCTGACAGTCCCAAAATCTAAATATTGGTAACATAAATTTTGTATAATTAATATACTATTAAATAGGCGACTGGGTCTGATATTCCTAAAATCTATAACTGAAATTGAGTGACTATATCCTACAGTCCTAATATTTGAAGAACTATATGAGATCTATTACTGAGACTGAGTAACTGTATCTGACAGTCATGATTTTGTAACTAAAACTGTGGGAGAATTCATCTAACCGACATGCCCCTTATAAGCTATTATAGTTGAGTTAGGGACCAATCTGTAACCCTAATTAGAAGGGTGTTAATACCGCGCCATTGGTAAGGACAAGCTATGAGTGAACTTCATCTGATAGTTTACCCAAAGGAGAATAGTAGGACCCTCATCTGACAGCGTTAATCCACCTTATCAACACTCAACTGATAGTGTTGATGTCTCAACCTATGTTGGCTACATAGTTTTGGAACATAAAGATTGCTTCTAAGAATCACACCCTCTACTGACAGTGTGTTTTCCTATCCTTGGGTTCACTCGGTGCTGCATCCTACTCCCATCTGAATAGACACTGAACTGGACTGGACTGATCTATTACAGATTGTATTAATTAACTAGACTAAACTGAGTTCACTGAATTAAATTAACTGACGAGATACTACTAAGATCTGATAACTGACTGAGATTTTTGAGTACTGAGATTACTAGATTACTGAGATTACTAAGTATTGGACCGATACTAAATTTACTGAGTTTTCCTGAGTCATGTGATTGACTAAATTCTATTGACCGTGGCTTGACTGAGAGTAACATGAAAACTGACACTGGCTCTAGGCACACAACTAAATTGTCGGGTACAAGTACTCCCAGAACTCGATAGAAGGAAACTGACAAGGCATGACATTCTTGAATACACGACTAACATCAACAATCCATAATAAAATAAGTTGGGGATTTCATGAAGTATATGGTTATCATAATCTTGTACATGGAAGGAATGCATATAATCAATGTCATAATTC
>NW_025821374.1:0-1185 GCF_002878395.1 Capsicum annuum
TGGGTTTTCTTTTGTTTTATTTAGACTTATATATTCTGATACCAATTAATCAATATAAATTAATCTCAAATAAATCCAATCTAAATTCAAACATATATTCTACTTCTGTATTTTTTAAATAACTGGGATCTGATACCAATTGTAGGGGGTGCGGATTAGGCATGATAACTTTACTAGATGATAAATACTTGTTAGGAACTTTCTTCATTTTTAAGCTTGGATAAGTTCCATAACACATATTTCAATTAATTCCTTCAATCTTTATCATCTATTTCTTATTTTAAATTTGAATTAAAGAATGGAATTTGGGAATTTTGGCCTGTAAGGCCTAAAAATGATATTTCTCCAATTTAAGCCCCAATTTCTACCTGTTTTCACTTGGATGAGTTTCTAATCCTATAATTAACAGTTCAGTTTCATCTTAAAAACTACCGCAATTCTCAAATTTTAACTGAATTATGGGGATTTTTATTCGGTAAAGCTTGAAAATGGTTATTCTTCGATTTGGACCTTATATTTTTTACTCATTTTGCTTGGATTTTTATCTCTAGACTCGTAAAAATATGGCGAACACATTTTTGAAATAAAGTTATGATTCTGCCCCTTTTTTTCAAAAATCCATTTTTTGGTTCTATTTTGCCCTCGACTTGAAACTAGGAATATGGGTATCGTTGGATTTATTTTGATGCATAAATTCTATATTTTCATGTTTTAGTTGATTCTGGGTCCATTCATGAGGAGTAAGATTGTGGATTGAAGGCTTTTTTCTGGTTTTTGGCATTCAAGGTAGGTTATGGCTTAACTTCTTTCAGACTAGGCTGGACAGTTAATTTTGATACTAAAGTATGTTAAGGGTGTGAGAACTAATCATGAAAAAATGGCTATATTAATGTGTTGTGCCTGTGTGGTGGCCTATATGTGATGTATTTGGTAGCTTTGGGATATTATGTCCCATATGTGACCGTGTAGGGTTTTATGTGATGTTGATTGCCTATACACATGAAAATAATTGTATCTTGTTTGATGAAAAGTATATTGTGGTATAAATTGTACATTTTGACATATTCATACTCTATTGGCTTATGAATCATGTTGGTTTTCAAGGATGGTTGGAAATATTAAATGATATTCAGCTCACTTAGTATATTATTTGGATATAGAAATACTCATTGTGGTTAGTTGTGA
>NW_025821375.1:0-4357 GCF_002878395.1 Capsicum annuum
GGTTTGAAATGCTGCTAGGTACTAAAAGGGTTCAAAAAGTAGTAGGACGCCTTGAAATTCTATTGTTTGAACTTAAAATCTACTGGTTGCAAATAATAGGTTATGCCTTAGGTTTATTTTCTTAAACAAAGAAATAGACTAGAGGACGTGAATTATCAACAGGGACTCGGAAGCTACCAACCTTTTGTTTAATGATTAATGCTGTAACTGAATTAATCTACATGAGATAACATCCTATTGGAAATAGATAAGTTATCTAAGTTCGAGAGAATTAGATAATAAATTGTCTGGTGAGGTCGAGAGATAAGTCAGATAGTATAGTCGTCAGGGATATTCTATTATTCCTACTTACTTCAAGAGTCTTAAGAAGTACCTAGTATCTACCAATTCCCGAAACCCACAGTGAACATAACTCTGGTTTTCCATTTATATTGATTACAAACATTAATACTAAAACCCCATTTTATATTTTTATATCATTTGTTTGAATTTAACTTGTAGTTATAATTTCAAACTAGTTTAATTGCCACTCACCTTGTTCCCTGTGGATTCGACCGTGACTCCAAAGTTGGGTAAATATATTGACGACGACCGCCTTGAACTAAATTAAAGTGTAAGTTGAGCGTTATCACTCAATATCCTCTTCAATCAGAATTCAATCATAGTTTTTTCATAGACGGGGCTTAGTAATACCTTACCACTTTGTGTGGTAATGGCCATGCAGGAGCCATCATTTTGAGGGTTCAGAACTATATCACTTGGCAAAGTTCCACTCTTTCTCTGATTTAATACTTTTGAGAGTTGGATCATTTTCTACTCCAACTGTTTGATAGAAGTAAAGTATGAGTTTACCAGTTGATTCATGAAAGACAAATCACTCTCCATAGTAGTCACCCAAGAGTTGGTAGTCTCAACTTTCTATAATAATTTCTCCATCATGTCCTCCATGGGCATCTTACCAGAGCTAGTTACAGTAATATCTCTGCTTTTAGGAGGTACATATAGTCCACACCTATCATTTTTTATCTTCTAATTCCCTTGATCTCTATCCTTGTAACCATCTTTGTTGTAATAGTTCCGACCTTGATTTACTTGGATATTGCCTCAGAAACCCCCTGATTATTTAGATAGTTCACCTCCACTTCCGAATCAGAGTCAGCTCTTGCCTGGGATGCAATAGCTTTTACCTTCTCTATTTTTCCAGACAGTAGATTCTTAGTCAGCAAATCCAACTGTGTCTTCAAATATGCCATAACCTGGTCACGTTCTTCCTCCATCTTGCGTTGCTCTACAGTCATACTACCAGACACAGTAGGGCTTGCTACCACAAAATCCCTGGTATGCCAAACTCTACTCTATTTTTTATCCAATCAAGAATATTCAAAGCCTCTGGAAAATTAAAGTCAACAAATGACCCTCCTGCATCATTATCCACGACTAGATTCGTAATACAGTTCAAAGACTGATAAAGTGTCTCCATCAGATGAATATATATCATGTTATGGTTCGGGCATTGTATAAGATTTTTTGTAAACCCCTCCCAGGTCTCATGATGAGCTTTAGTGGGAAGCTATCAGAAGTTACTGATTTCATCCCTCAACTGTACCCTTCTAAAGGGTGGAAAGAACCTTTCTAGGAAAGCCTCTTTCAATTGCCTCCAGTTGGTTATTAAGTCAGGAGCCTATTAATTTAAACATCCCCAGACAGATACAATGAAAACAAACACAGGCATATAGCATTCTGACCCACTCTTGGATTATCAAAAGACTTGAAAAGGGTGACAAAATTCACCAAATACATGCTTGGATTATCTCCAGGAAGAGCATCGAACAACCCCTTAAGATAAGGGAGTTAAATCATCGTACTAGTAACATTAAATTTAGCTATGGATGCTATAGGTGGAGGAATAATAGCTCCAATTGCACCTAATCCCATCCATTCCATCTTCATCATCATTTAGATCAAACGGCACTGGATGACGATCTTGCCTTGCCCTAAAGGGGCGATTCCTGTTTACATTTTGATCCATTGGTGCAACCACATTCCCTACACACCTTGGGTTAATAGGATATATCAAGTCATTATCCCCCAAATCATCATCATCAGTATTAGGATAACATGCATGTTGGCCATTATTCTGCAGATTTAGTTGAGCTCTAGCCAAAGCGGCTAGTCTTTTAGCATCTTGGGAGTCTGCCATTCTGCCAATTAACTGTGGTTCCGGATGTATTGGTAATAATGGTGCACCCGATATCCATATACTTGGTATACATAATAACTCCCCTGCATATAACAAAAATTACAAACAAAAGTAAAATTTGGAAAACTTGACAAAAGATCAATTAACAAACACAACTTAATTTACAACTGTATTCCCCGGCAATGGAGCCAAAATTTGATATGCCCAAATTACAACTCTCGTTGGAGAGTGGAAGCAGTCGCTATCAAATATAGAAACCAACTAGGCTAGGTATCGAATCCCACAGGGAATACTGTGTTCACTAAGTATTATAGTTGTTACTAGACTGTTGATCGAAGGTTCCAGAATAAAGGGGGCTTTTGATTTATCAATTATATTCAAAAGTTTTCCATAGAAAGTAATCCAACTGTAGTTTATATTGCTAATAGTAATTCAATAAGAGAAGCCAAACTAGAGTTATGGTTATTAAGATGCTTAAGCAGCTAGTGTTGTGAACTATTTTGGATTCCCAATGAATAATTCTAATTGCAATAGTAGTTGAATTCTATGGTTTAACCATTAGTTTCTTAACCTAAATGAGTAACTATCCGTTAATTCTTTCAAGCTTAAGGAACATATTATTTATTCAACTATATTCTCACATGGGTTGATCCAGTTAAGGCATCTACCCTCTATCCAAAGGTTAAAGCCCTTAGATTTATGTAAACCCTTTCTTTTCCCAACAAACACTTTTCTATTCGAACAAGTGTTGCTCTTGGCCACACTTTTCAAGTTTTCAACCAAGAAAAGTCGTTAAAATGAAGAAGGATTTATGAAATGTCAAATAATAATGGGAATCTACTATATTCACACCCCAAAATCAGCTTTTCATATCGAGTCTCCCATAACCCTAGTTATGGGAGCCTAGCCACACATTTCCACCCAAGAAAGAGAAGAAACCATTGTGTTATTCATAAATCAATTCAAAGTTTACTTACAAAAATCACAAATGTTGTTCTTCAATCTTCAATAGAATATATGATAAAAGAATCTAGAACCATAAATCTCCAATGAATCTTAGAGAAACACTATGTAACAATGTATTTTTAGTATGGAAAACCTCATAAAAGTTAAGAGATCCCCCAAATAAAACCAAAAATTGGGTATTTATATGTTCCCAATCAAAAAAGATTTAAAATTTGAAACAGTAAAACTCGCGTCCAGATTGACGGCCAAAGTGGTAGCCTATCGCAAGACTGATGGTCCACCATTTTGACCATCATTGATGATCCTTGAGATTCAAGTTCTGGATAGTCCTGACGGCTGAAGTGGTGGTACATCGAAAGACCTATGGTCCACCATGTTGGCCGCCACTGAGCATTTCAGGAAGCCTGGTTCTGTTTAGTGCTGATAGCCAAAATTGTGGTCCGTCGCAAGACTGATGGTCCGCCACATGGGTCATCACTGGCTCTTCTGAAGTCATGGACTCTATTTGGACCTGACAGTTAAGTAGGTTGTCCGTCGCAAGATTGACGGTCCACTATTTTAACCTTCAGAAGTGTTTTTCTTCTAATTTTCTAAGTCTGTTCCTTCAGCTAGGTCCTTACCCTGAAACACCAAAAACCAGCATTAAATGCAACCTTGGTTACTTGAAAATATGTAATTTTCCCAAGAAAAACATAAAAAATGTTCCGTCAAAACCCGAAACATCAGGTACTGAGAAGACTAAAATCGTACACTGAATATTTGTAAGCTAAATCATGATTAAATAACTAAATCTGAAACATTATGCATGGACTGAACTAAATTCATTAATGTATGTTATAACATGAGGATTGTTGGATAGCTAAGATACAAAGTGGAAGAATCACTTAACGGATATCATTATCTCATGTTGGATCTGAATTCATAAAGAAAAGATGGGTTTACTTGGTTCGTATATCTGCTTCTGCCTCCTATGTCGCTCCCTTAGTGGACTAATTTCTCCTTAGTACCTTAACCAAAGGAATATTTTTATTCCTCAACCTACAAATCTTATGATCAAGGATATCAACTAGGACTTTTTCATAGGAAAGTATATCTTCCACTTCCACACTCTCTAAAGGAACGATAGAAGCTGGGTCAATAATGTATTTCTTTGACAAGGAGACATGAAACACCAGATACACTGATGTTAAT
>NW_025821376.1:0-1735 GCF_002878395.1 Capsicum annuum
ATCTGTAAATAAAGATGTGTTGAAGACGTATACCTTATGCACGATTTACAAGAAAAGAAAACAGATGTGGATACTTGGACTTCATGTCCTCCTCCGCTTCCCATGTAGCTTCTTCCACCTTATGGTTCCACCATAGAACCTTAACCAAAGCCACATCCTTGGTTTGCAATCAATGAACTTGTCTATTCAATATCTCAATCGGGACCTATTAATAAGATAGAGAATCTGAGATACCCAACCCCTCCAATGAAATAATCAAAGAAGGATCACCTATGCACTTAATCAATATGGAAACATGACAGATCGGATGAACCAAGTTCAAACTAGAAGGCAACTCCAGTTTATAAGCAACATTCCCAACTCTTCTCATGTCATGACCTGAACCGAGGGCCTGGCCGTGATGAGTATTTCGAACCATGAAGGCCCGGATGCCCTTCTCTATCTGGTAGTCATGCACAATATTCATACAATAAAAGAATATGAAAAAATATAACTTAATATGGAATCATGGTCATACTCTGAACTCAATTTAACAATAAAGAATTTAAAATCCAACAAATCTACACAACTTCTAAACCAGTCTGCAGAATCTCTATTACATGCTAAAGCACCAACTATCTAAATCTGGGACAAGGCCCCCAGTAGACCCAAAATAAAATAAATAACATAGTCTAGAATAAATAGGCCTTCTGGAATAAATAAGGCTCACCACTTTACAGTTTCCTTCTCTCTGAAATCTCTACTGCTTAGTCGGACCTCTAGATTAAACCTCAGACCCTGGAAGGTAGGGGGTCGATACAATTATACTGGTATGCAGAGCAAATCCAAAATAATAATTTTGTTGTTCAACATATATGACAGCAATTTAAAATAGTTCATAAAAATATCATATGGTAAGAATCACATGGGCATATTTAAAAGACTCTATGAAATCATCTGAACTCTGTGTCACTCTTTATTTTACTTCTATGCTAGGTAGTATACCCTACAACTTGGAAATTCCATAGGCTATATAGAATCTACCATTAACTCGGTAGCCAAGCCCCCAACCCAAGTTTGCCACAAGGGTCGGAGTCTCTATCTTTACTACGCCATAGGGTAGTCGCCAGCATACAATAATAATATACCCGTATCGGCAAAATACGATTTTAGGCGAAGAGTTACTTAAACTCAAACCTTCTTCGGGTAACCACCTAACCCTCTTTAAGCCCATTTTTAACTCTTTAAAACATGTATTCTCTATAATCAAACTCTAAAAAACTCTTACTCTGCTATGGCATACATTTATATGGTATCATGATACCATTGACTTGCA
This sequence comes from Capsicum annuum, assembly GCF_002878395.1. Classification (NCBI taxonomy): domain Eukaryota; kingdom Viridiplantae; phylum Streptophyta; class Magnoliopsida; order Solanales; family Solanaceae; genus Capsicum; species Capsicum annuum. The sequence goes on from NW_025821376.1 coordinate 1,316, forward strand.
AGTTGCATCTCTGAGCAATTAATAACTTATTATAATTCTCTTCTTTCAAAACATAAGGTTTGCGACCACTATATCAATAAATCAATTCAAAGAACTCTTCTAAAAACTCATGTAAACACATGCAAGAAACTTCGTTTTTCAACATTTCAAATACAAAAGGTGGTTAGGTCAAAGTTCTCAATCGCATGTAGTTCTTTCTCTTTAAAATAAGGATATAGTTATATCAAGAAACTCCCTCTCATCATCTCTAAATCATGTTCAAATACTATGATATTAAGAAAAACTATTTTTAAATCATAAATCAAGCATTTCAAACCATTCACAATAAGATCATAAACTTAAATTCATCACAGGAGAGGGATTAAATAATTTGTGCCCTCAAACAATCTTTAAATCTAAATTTTCATATATATATATATA
>NW_025821377.1:0-1155 GCF_002878395.1 Capsicum annuum
TTTATCATATGCAGCAAAAAAAAATTGGGTAGGAAGGTAGGTTTATACGAGATATTTGAGCAGACCTATGTAAGAAAGAAAAAGAACCCAACAGATGAAGATATCTAGGCTAAGCCACGTGAAAAAGCTACCTATGTTAGAATCACATTTCTGTTTATGAATTTTTTTTCTCATAGTTGATATTATTTAAGTATGAATAGTTTGATATCTTTTTATTATTAATTTTTTACTTTACTTTGAATATAGGACAAATATATGCAGTTGATTAATGAGTTTTGTAGTACTCAAGATCCTGTAAGTCAGAGAGATTCAATACCTAAAGATGTAGAGAAGGAGTATTGGAAACAATCTGTGGGTTCTCCAATTAGAGGAACACTCTACGGCTACCATAGAAAATGTTTTAAAGAGATTATTACTCCTTCGTCTGATGGATCATCCTCTACCTCATCAGTTGATAGAGAAACTGTTATGTTGTTACAAAATATAATTTCTTAGCTCACTAAAGAGATTGCTTCAAAGAATGATTAGGCAGGGAAGAAAGGGGAGGAAACAACATCACAAATGAAAATGATGCAAGAGCAAATAAATAATTTTCTTCATTCTCCATAGATTTTTCCTCTATGTCCTAGTGATGAACCTCGGGCTGTGAAAGGCCTAAGACCACTTGATTATTATTACACTACAGAAGATTTTGATTCTATGGATGAGGATGGGGATGGAGATAAGGATGAGGATGACGATTTGTAGCTTCTTACTCTTTTATATTTTTTGATGATTTGTAGTTTATTTTTGGAACATTGATAAATCTTGTATGTTAATAATTTGATTTTAATGTTTGTATATTGATGATGGTTGATTAGATGTTAAATTTGATTTGATGTTAAATTTGATTGGTGGGCTGTATTGTATAGAATGTTGATATGGAATGTAGCATATATGTTGTAATTTTTTTTACAAAAATATCAGAAAAACTGACAATTGTGGTTGGTTTAGGAAAAATTATCAAAAAACCGACCACATGTGGTCGATAACCTGAAATTTTTTATAAAAGCAACCACATGTGGTTGCTTTTATGTAATTAGTTAGTTATTTTCTAAAAATAGTTTTGTCAAAACATAAATAATTAAATATACAAAAGCAACCACATATGGTCGC
>NW_025821378.1:0-8357 GCF_002878395.1 Capsicum annuum
CAGTGGTAAGATTAATGCCTTGGCTGGTTTTTGGATCTTTCACTTTCATAACATCCACCTTCTTTGGGTTTTAAGGAAACTTGTGGTCCGCTGGCTCATCCTCAATGCGCCCCTTCTTTAGAATGGCAGTCAACAAGCTTCCAAAATTAAAGTGTGTCCTTTTGTGAAACCTTGCTTTGCGTATTGAAGCATATATAACTGAACCAATGTTGATAGGAACATTAGTCATCAATGCATATACCAGGAATACCTAATAATACGAGACCTTGGTGAACTGCTTCCAAGGAATCAAGCTCGCATTGACTATCCTTAGCTATATGTGAGCTTCTTTGTTCAGAAAATTGTATGAGAAGGTATTGTGACGACTATTATCCTTGTGATAAGCGGTGTTCTCTGGTACTCAGACTTCGCCATCATAAACACATGGCAGTGAGCAAGCGTTCTTAATTCATTTGCAACTCACAAGATGGCTGTCTTTTTCTTTTGCAATTCACACTCTTATTCTATCAATCATCACAGCCCACATAACACAGAGAATAACAACTCACTTTTCATATAGCCTAACCTAAATTCTTCACTCATTCAATAATACTTCAACACATCGCAGTACTAAAACATCATCACATTCCGATACTATCATCAATATTATGATCAACAAACTAAGTCATGAAGCAACAGTTGTGCAACTACCATCGTAGTTATGAGTGGTTCACTCACACCTACAAGGTCTAAATACTACACGAAAGTACTTGAAAACTTCAACATGTCAATACTCACAATACATCATGATTCCTATTAACCCACCAACTCATATACATGTTAAGTGACAATTCACAACAATGATGGCTTCTATGATGATATTGCCTATTTTCTTAACATTTTCAAAATCAATTAACAAAACTATGATTGAGTTTCACCAATAATAAAATAGCTTTGTTTTTTACTAATAATTTCACATACAAAAATTCAACACCCTATTAAAATTACAAAACCAAAGGATTAAGAGAGAGACTTACCTTAACAATGGAGTCTTTGAAGTTTTGAAGGGGGCGTCACTGAGATGATGAAGCACAAAGGAGAGTTTTAAAGCTTCTAGGGAGAATTTAGGCTGAAAGGCATTAAGGTGAGGCAATTACGGCATGGACCTTTATTTAAAGGTTGGATACTAAGTTGGGTTAATCCAATTGGAAGTTGGGATTTAGGATTATTTGGACTAGGTGTGCGATGCATATCTTATTGCACATCTCAAAGTGTGCGTTGCATACGTTGTCACACAGTTGGGACAGTGAGCCTATGCAAAGAAGTGGGTGACACACTACCTATCACAGACATCAAGGTATATGTCGCATATGGGATAGGTGTGCAACACATATCTTATCGCACACATCAAGGTGTACGACGCATAAGTTGGTCCAGTGAGCATGTGCGATGGGATGTGCAGCACATTTTTGGTCAGACACATGCCCTCATTTTGCTTGGTATGGACCAATGCTCCTATGCTAAATGCTAAATTATTCCCTTACCAAGATTCAAGTCAAATTGAGCACCACACCCAATAGTACACTTAAAATCCGATACTATGCACAATATTTTTCATATAAGGCAGTGGGAAAGATCCATACCGTTGGGGCTTTGCCCCCACACCCCCATTAAGGTCAGTGGTGGGCTCTAAGATCAGGCATATAGGCTCAATCCCTATGCTACCACCACAGACCACATTGAAAATCACAAAATAGTTCGTACCACAAAACTTTTAGGATCGGATTAACATAATTCGAGTTATAACTCTAGCATGACATGACTCAAGCTTTAACATTTGACTGTTCCAACTTACCAAAAATGCTCCCTTTACTTGTACACTTACCACCTTTGATATGGCTTACTTTCAAACTGAGTTCAAAGTCTACCACCTCTCGAGTGCTTTAAATTCACCAACACTTAATAAACACAATTAAACATGATTAGAAGGGTGGGCTGCCTCCTACCAAGCGCCGTAGTTTTGGTCGTGGCTTGACTCATATTTATGAATTTTATTTACCATAAACAAAAGCAAACTAAAATCATGGGTTGCCTCCCATGTAGCACTTGATTTACTGTCGTGGCACGACTCGGCTATCTCAATTACTCAGACTTCATCGAGATATATGGTGGCTATACACTTTATCAAGTCTGTTGGCCTAATATATAGCTTCACGCTTTGTCTGTTCACCTTTAAGACACTTCCGTCTTTGTTTTCTTGCTCTACTACTCCATATGAGTAAACTTGGCTAATTTTGAATGGACCATACCATTTAGACTTCAACTTACTTGGAAATATCTTCATTCTCGAGTTAAAGAGTAGTACCAAATTGCCCTTTTGAAAATTTCATTGCAAAATCCTTCGATCATGGTACTTTTTCATCCTTTCCTTATAAAGGTCTGCTCTTTCATACGCATTGAGATGGAATTCATCCATCTCATTCAATTTTCCCAATCTTAGTTTTGCTGCCTCATCCCAGTCCAAGTTTAGCCTTCTGAGTGCCTATAATACTTTATGCTCCAATTCAATTGGCAGGTGACATGTCTTTCCATACACAAATTGGTATGGCAACATGGCAATAGGCATTTTAAAAGCTTTTTTGTATGCTCAAAGAGCATCATCCATCTTTCGTGACCAGTCTTGTCTATTGGCATTCACAGTTTTAGCAAGGATGGCTTTGATTTCTCTGTTCGAAACCTCCACTTGCTCGCTAGTTTGTGGGTGGTATGGAGTTGCCACCTTATGTTGCTTGACACCGTATTTTGCTAAAGCAGCCCTGAAAACTTTATTGCAGAAATGGGATCCCCCATCACTTATGATTGTTCTTGGTACCTAAAAAGGGAGAATATGTTCTTCTTCAGAAATGCTACAACTCTTTTTCCTTCATTGTCAGCCAAAGAAATAGCTTCTACCCATTTCGAGACATAGTCCACAGCTACTAGGATGTATTTTAGCCCATATGAGATTACAAACGGGACTATAAAGTCGATGCCCCATACATGAAATAACTCTACTTCCATCATTTTAGACATCGACATCTCATGGCATTTGGAGATTGATCCTTGCCTCTGAAATTGATCACATCTATGAATAAACTCATATGCATCTCTGCAATACTTTCTGAGCAGTACGGTCACCCACATAATGACCACCAACAGGTAAAGCATGGCATGCTTCCAAAATACTTAGCACATCTACTTCTGGAACACAACGCCTAATAATACTATTTGCACATCGCCAAAAAAATAGGGCTCGTCCCAAAAATAATGGGTCACATCATGAAGGAACTTTTTTCTTTGGTAAAAGGAAAGATTATCCGACATTACCTCACTTACCACATAGTTTGCGAAGTCAGCATACCAAGGTATCTGCTCGAGCTTCGCAGCTAGTATCTTCTCATCCGAAAAGGAATCATCAATATCTAACTCGTCCTTGATTGCTTGTTCGCATTTAAGTTAGGATAAGTGATCCGCCACCTGATTTTCACATCCCTTACGATCCTTGATCTCGAAGTCGAATTCTTGAAGCAATAATACCCACCGGATCAATCTTGACTTCGCATCTTTTTTTACCATCAAATACCCCAGAGCTATATGATCCATGTAGACCACCACCTTGGACCCTAGCAAATACGCTATGAATTTCTAAAAAGCATAGACTATAGCCAGGAGCTTCTGTTTGGTGACAGTGTAGTTCTTTTGAGCTCCATTAAGAGCCTTGCTGGCATGATAGATTGGATGAAATAATTTATCCTTCTTTTGCCCCAACACATCTCCAAGCGCCACCCCGCAAGCATCACATATTAGTTCAAATGGCTTCATCCAGCAAGGAGTAATAATAACTAAAGCCTCCACTAATTTTATCTTAATGCATTCGAACGCCTGTCTGCAGTCATCATCAAAAGAGAACTTGGCCTCCTTTTCAAGAAGTTTGCATAATGGGTTTGCAACTTTCGAGAAATCTTTTATAAATCTGTGATAGAATCCTGCATGGCCAAGAAACCTATGCACCTCTTTTATTGAGATAGGAGGATGTAGTTTCTCAATAACCGCAACCTTGGCCCTATCCACCTTAATACCTTTTGCAAAAATTTTATGACCGAGAACAATGCCTTTCTTCACAATAAAGTGGCATTTTTTTTAGTTAAGGACCAAATTAAACTCTTCACACCGCTGTAATGCTTGACTTAGATTTAGAAAGCTCAAATCAAAGGAATCCCCAACAACTGAGAAGTCATCCATGAATACCTCCAAGGTGTCCTCAACCATATCAGAGAAGATCGACATCATGCACCTCTGGAAAGTTGTCGGTGTATTGCACAAACCAAAGGGCTTCCTTTTAAAAGCAAATGCGTCATATGGGCATGTGAACATTGTCTTCTCTTGATCTTCAAGAGAAATGAAGATCTGGTTATACCCCGAATAACCATCCAAGAAGCAGTACCAACCCCTTCCTACCAATCGATCAAGCATCTGATCCATGAATGGCATTGGAAACTGATCCTTTAGTGTCCATGAATTGAGCTTTCGGTAATCCATACACACCCTCCACCCAGTAACAATCCTGAGTAAGATCAATTCATTCTTCTCATTGGCTACTACTGTCATGTCCCCCTTCTTGGGCACGCACTGTACAGGATGCACCCCTTTACTGTCTATGTCAGATACACCACCCCTGTATCTAACCATTTGATGATTTCTTTCTTCACTAACTCTTACATAGGTGGGTTCAGGTGATGCTGAAACTCAATAGTAGGGACACAATCTTCCTCTTGCTAAATCTTGTGCATATATATGTCGGGAGGGATACCAATGAAATCTGTAATAGTCCAACCAATAGCTCTCTTATACCTCTTAAGAACAGAGATTAGAGCTTTCACCTGTTGTTCACCCAGATCAGCAGTAATAATAATCGGTAGTGTATTTACACTACCCAAGAACACATACCTCAAATGACTGGGTAACTCTTTCAATTCTAACACCAGTGGCTCTTCAATGGATTGCTTCACCAGTGGTGAAGGTCAATTCTTAAGGCCAAGATCAAGCTTCTTAGGGGCATAAGAATACGACCCTATTTCTATCAAAGCACAGACAGTTTCTTTGTACTCTTTAATGTCTTCATGATCAAAGTTCATAAGCATTGCAGCTAACGGCTCAACAGCAAGCCGCTCTTCTATTGGTACTTCCTTCTCATCCTTATAATATACATCAACTTTGGAGAACACACTCATTTCTTTATGTTGATTTATTGATTTTCACACATCAAAATGCACCACTTCATCATTCATCCTAAATAAAAGCTCATTAGCTCGTAAATCAATCAACACGCTTCCAGTTGTGAGGAAAGGTCGACCCAAGATTATGGGCACCTCAAAATCCACCTCACAATCTAGAATTATGAAATACACAGGTAATATAAAGGTCACTACCTATACCAACACATCATACAAAATACCAATAGGTCATTTTACCAACCTATCAGCTATCACAAGTCTTATGTTGGTAGGTGTGGGGTCTTCCAATCCCAACTTTTTATAAACGGCTAGCGGTATTAGATTAATGCTATCCCCTAGATCACATAACGCCTTAGAAAAATCCAAGGACCCAATCATACAAGGAATAGTAAAAGCCCCCGGATCTGCCTTCTTCTACACCAAGGACCTTGTGGCAATGGCGCTGCAATGATGGAGATTATCCACCGGTTCGTAGCTTACTGCTCTTTTCTTTGTCAAAAGGTCCTTCATGAATTTGGCATACCCAGGCATTTGTTCCAGTGCCTCAACCAAAGGCATATTTACTGACAACTACTTTAACATGGTCATGAATTTGCTAAACTTCATGTCCTCGGCCTTCTTTTCCAACCTCTAAGGAAAGGGAGGTAGTGGTTTTGGGAGAGTTTTTTCCACTACTTCCTTTTCCTTGTTTTTCTCTTTCTCAAACTCATCAGTCTGCTGATAGTTAGATGTAGTATCATGAATAATCTCATCAGTTTTTTCAGCCTCTACTGGATGATTAGCATCTGCTTCGCCAATATTTTCTGCCACACTGTCAACCACAGGCTTACCCATAGATGGGCTTGCCAACACCTTACCACTCATGGTGGTAATTGCCATACATGAATTATTCTTTCTTGGATTTTGCACTGTGTCACTTGGTAGAGTGCCATCTTTCCTTTGATTAAATACTGTAGACAGTTGACTCATTTGCTACTCCAACTGCTTTATCAAAGTGGAATGCAAAACAACCAACTGATTCATCAAAGACAAATTATTTTTTACCTCAGCTACTCCCGTGTTGGCTGTCTCTACTCCCTTTAATAGTTTAGCCATCATGTCCTCCATGGACCTTTCCAGAGCTAGATGCAGCAGCCTCACGATTACCAGGAGGAACATATAAACCACTCCTGTCATTTTTGTTCTTCCAATTTCCTTGATCTCGATCCTTGTATCCAGATTTATCATAATAGTTCCAGCCTTGGTTTCCTTGGACACTGCCTCAGAAAACCTCCTAATTGTACAAGTAATTTGCTTCCTCTTCAGAATCGAAGTCAGCCCTTCCCTGTGATGCAATAGCTTTAACCCTCTCTGTCTTTCCAGATAATTGATGCTTAGTAAGAAGGTCCATCTGTGTCTTCATGTGAGCCATATCTCGGTCCCATTCTTCTTTCCTTTGCCTCTGTTCTACAATCATACCAATGGATATAGTAGATCTTTCTACCTCAGAATCCCTGGTATACCAAGCTCTACTCTTCTTTGTCATTCGATCAAGCATCTCAGAAGCTTCAGTAAAAGTAAGGTACATAAATAATCTACCCGCAACATTATCTACCACTGGCTTGGTAACCAAATTGAAGGCCCGATATAATATCTCTTTCAGTTGAAGGTTGTTCATCTGATGATTAGGACACTGATTTATCTTTTTCTTAAACCTTTCCCAAGTTTCATGGAGGGATTCAGTTGGAAGCTATCTAAAAGTAGTGATTTCATCTCTTAACTGTGCCCTCTTGGATGGCGAAAAGAACCTTTCTAAGAAAGAATATTTTAGTTAACTCTAATTTGTAATAGATTTGGGGTTAGCCCATTCAACCATAAAATTGCCTCTCTAAAAAGACAAAACGAGAACAGTTGCAATCGAATAGCATTTTGCCCAACTCTCTGATTCATAAATTACTTTTATGTTGAGATGAAGTTGAACAAATATATATTCGGGTCATTGCCTAAAAGTCCACTGAATAATCCCTTAAGATGCAATAACTGGATCATAGTATTTGTAATATTAAACTTGTCTCCGAGTGCTAAGGGTGAAGGAATAATATCCCCTGTGGTACCAGCCCCATCCAACTCGTCATCATCATCAAGAGCAAACTGAACAGCTCGGCGTTAGGGTCTCATTCTAGCCTGGCAATTTCTGTTGACATTCCTGTTCACTGGTGCAACTACATCATCTGCACACCTTGGATTTAGTAACTCATCATCGCCAAGGTCTTCATCATCTAGGTTTACCTCCCGACCAGCATTATTTACATTCTGCTGGTTTACTTGAGTAGCTGCTAAGGCAGCTAACCTAGCCTGCTCCTACTGAGCAGCTACTCTTTCTGGGTCCTGTTGACCATCCATTCAACCAATGAGATATGGTTCGGGATTAATAGGTACTAATGGTTGACCCGATCTTCGCGTACTTGGTATGAAAGACACTTAACCTGCACAAGACAAAAACAACAAACAAAAAGTATAATTCGGGAAACTTTGACCAAAGGGTCAACTAACAAACAAAAACTAAATTGATAATCGTATTCCCTAGAAACGGCACCAAAATTTGATACGCCCAAATTATAACTCTCGTTAGAAAGTGTAAGCGATCGCTGTCAAATATAGAACCCAACTGGGTTGGGTGTCAAATCGCATAGGGAATACTGTAATCGCTAAGTATTACGATTGTTATTAGACTATTGATCAAAGGTTCCAAAGTAAAAGTGGTTTTTGGTTTAAGTACGCAGTAATATTATTAGTGTAACAGTGAAATGATATGTGTAGTAATATTTGATTACGGAGAAAGACAAGTTAGGGTTATTTTCACCTTGTAGTTTTCAATATTTTCTAACTATGGGTATTTAGAACTCATACATGAATGCACTAATAGAGAAACATATTTAAATCCATAATTTGAGTGTTTCTCCACTAACAAGGATTAATTAACTCTAGTTCTCTCAAACCAAACGTGTTATCTATGCTCATGCGAGATCTCAAAGTTGTTAATCCTATTAAGGCATTAACGTATAAAATAGGGATTGGAAACCCTATTCTCTTATCACTACTCTCTTTTCCAAACATTAACTTTTC
>NW_025821379.1:0-3741 GCF_002878395.1 Capsicum annuum
TTATTGGACAACTATGAGATATTAGTATGCATTCCCTATACATTTACATATTTATAACATTCAAGTGGTTGACGAGATATCATTCTGATTATGTTGTGAATGAAAGTCTATTTTCATGATATTCAAGTGTGGTCGTATCTTATTTACTTTATACTATCGAGTCCTGGGGGTATTTATACCCAAAAACTTAGCTGCTTGTCTAGAGCCGAGTCAGTCTCAAGATAAAACTTAGTCATGCTATGATCAGTAGATTTCAGTTAGTGACAGAAGTTAAGAAAACTCAGTAATCTCAGTATTCAGACTAATCCAACTCAGTACTCAGTTCAGACCTCAGTAGTATTTAGCATTCAGTTCAGATTTCAGTAAAGCTCAATAAGTTACAGAACTCAGTAGTATTCAGTCAGATAACGAGATTCAGTAGTACTTTATCAGTCTTTGAAATAAATTAAGCTCAGCTTAACTCAGTTACCCAGTATGATCAGTAACAGATTCAACTCAGTCTAAGTTCAGTTAAGAATCAGTTCAGAGTCCTTCAGTTGGGAGTAGTAACTAGCACCAAATGAGTACAGGGATGATGACTTCCCTGTTAGAGAGGTAGAGTCATTAGTAATAGTACCTAAACTCTGTAACTACGTAGCTATCACAGGACCAGGAGTCACCCATTAGATTAAGGCTTGACTATTATATTTCCTTAGGCTTGAATTCCTATTTAGGGTCACCCTTTAGAGAGGCTTGACCATAGCAGAGGTCTTTACCTGTGGCATGATATTGACATCCTTCCAGCTGGGGTTACAGGTTAGACCCCACTAGATCAGATTCAGGGCATGTTAATTAAGTGAGAACTCCCATAGTTGTAGTTTCAGTACAGTCTTTAGAGTAGAACTCAAAAATTAGGACTGTCAGGTACAGTCACCTATCTCAATAAGGAACTTAGATAGTTCTATAGATTCATAGAACACCTGCTAGATAGGCCTGTTCTCACATAAACTTAATTAGAATCAGTACTAATAGATCCAGATATCACCCGTCAGATACGCCTGATCTCAAACTCAGTCCATCATTTCTATTATTAAAAGATTCAGAGATCTTCCGCTAGATAGGTCTGATCTCAGATACAATCATTCTTTATTATTATTAGTAGATTTAGAGATCATCTGTTAGAAAGGTTTGATCACAAGTTTAGTTAGTCGATAGTAGCAAGCTCAGAACTCAGCATTGATATGAGTAGATTTAGTTAATCAGCTTTAGTATCATCAGATTCAGAGATCACTCGCTAGATAGGAATGATCTAAACTTCAGTACTCAGTTATCTATATCATAAGATTTAGTTATTTAGTTTATCAGTATTAGTAGTGAGTTCAGATGTTAGTAAAGCAATATCTGAGTCTCAGTATTCAGAGTCACGATGATATCAGTTATGGTTGTGTATTCATACATATGTCCTTATTCAGTACTCTCATGATTATTCAGTTGAGTTATGTTCACGCATAATCCCTTGTATTTATCCTTACCTCATCTAGAATACTAGTACATTCAAAGTATTGACGCATACTTTTGTCTTGTGCTATGGTGTCTTATACCATAGGTTTAGAAGCACAAGATCCAGAGTACCCTTAGAAGTCTAGACTCCGTCAGCAATAGTAGACGTAGTAGTGAGTCCTCTTTATTTGAGGATGATCTTTATTTTATTATCGCATTAGATTTAGTTTATTTATAGTAGATGGAGTTAGTTGGGGACATGTCCCATCAACTCCACAGTTCAGATAGTTAGAGGCTTTTGGTCAGATGTATTAGTATTTAGTTTTCAGTATTGATTATTTTAGATAGTTTGACCTTATGGCATCTTTCCAACAGTTTTCCGTATTAATTTTAGTATATTAGGTAGTGCTCAGTTATAGATATAAAAAATGGTTAGCTTGTGGTCCCTCAGGGTCATGGGCACTGTGTGGCATTCCAATTCTAGAAAATCAGGGCGTTACAAACTTGGTATCATAGCCTAAGGTTTAATAGTGTCCTAGGAAGTCTGAAAAGCCGCATCTAGTTGAGTCTTGTGCATGGGTATATTGCGCGCCACATTTTTGTACAAGAGGCTATAAGATATTTTTAGGAACAGTCTCTCTTCTTTCAGTATTCATGTCGTGTGAGTAAGCATGAGCTCAAGTTAATCCTTAGTCTAATCCATCTCTTTCTTCTATTTACAGAGTATGCTTCTTCATAAATCCAATGCCCGTAGGGGATGATAAGTAGCCATCTAAGCTCGTAGATCCTCCGAGTGAGAATGTGTCACATATAGAGTTTTGAGCAGCTTTTTAGGCACTAGCCTAAGCTATGATGACTAATGTTCAGGAGAATCATTAGGCTGTAGCTGCACCTCAGCAAGATGGGGATGCAGCCGCAACCAGGATCCGAAATTTCATGATAATGAACCCACCATAATTCTGTGGGTCAGTAGCAGGTGAGGACCTATAACTTTATCTTGAGGAGGTAAAGAAGATTACCTAGATTGTTCATGTTTTTAAGGAGGAGAGTGTAGATTTAGCATCCTATAGGCTGAAGGATATTGGTCATGATTAGGTAGTGAGGTGTAAGAAGAGTAGAGGGTAGGATGCAACTCCCATGACTTGGCAGGAATTTTAGGATGCCTTTCTAGATAAGTTTTTCTCGCTAGAGATGAGAGAAGCTAAGGTAGAAGAATTTATAAACCTAAGGCAAGGCTTCATGACAATGAAGGAGTATCGTCTTAAGTTCAACCAGTTAGCTAAGTATGCTCCCGATTTGATAGCTGACCCTAGAGCAAGTATGAGTAAGTTTGTGATTGGTTTGTCTGAGTTGGTATTGAAAGAGTGTAGAACCGCCATGCTCAATAGAGACATGGATCTTACTAGGTTAGTGATACATGCTTAGCAGTTAGAGGCAGATAAATCTAAGAAGAGAGAGAGATCTATTAATAGATCCAGAATAGGTTGTTACAACTTTTCTTAGGTAGGGTCATAGGGTGGTAACCATTCTTAGCATAGCCAGAAGATTTTAGTCCTAGCTCCATCCTCAGCTAGTGTAACCACACCAAAGTTTGGGGATATTAGTCATGATGAGGGGCCAGGATCCAAAACCAAGGGTAGTGCCAGTAGTGTTTGTACCTATCCGCTTTGTGGAGAGTGTGGCAAGAATCACCTAAGTGTGTTTAGAGAAAACAGTCAGGTCTGCTTTGGATGTGGTAAGCCAGGCCACAAGATGCGGAAGTGTAGAGTGCTAGCTCATAGGGGTAGAAATTTGTGTCAGCAGGGTGCCACTTCTGGTACCAATAGTGGTCAGCGTCAGAATAGACTTTATGCACTTCAGGCTCGCCATGATCAAGAAAGTTTCCCTAACATAGATTCGGGAACGTTATGAGTCTTTTATCTTCAAGATATGCATTCTTAGGTCCTTTGATCCTATTTAAGTTTAAGTTTTCATCATGAGTTAGTTACTAGAACCAACAGTCAGTTTAGTAGTCAGACAGTCAGATTCATATAGTTTGTTTTCTCACCTTTTCATCTAATCATGCTATCAGAAACTTTAGAGATGTAACTATCCCAAGATAGAGCATTCTAGTAGTTGTGAGTATAACTCAGTTCATGCGTCATGCATTAGATTCAGATCCCAAACATTTAGTTATGAACCATTTTATAGGTGCCTTGTGCATCGCCTCAGTTTCCTCAAGTACTTCGGTGAAGTAAGTGTTCTTAGAGGGACATAGTGTCC
>NW_025821380.1:0-2785 GCF_002878395.1 Capsicum annuum
ATTGTCCAATGCACAAAATGGACTTTTGGGATCATTACAACACTGGAGGTAACAAAGGAAGAAATAGGGACTAGGTCTCTGTGAAATCAAGAAAATAGGTTGCAGCTGATTTTGCAATTAAACAAGCCTTAGCTGGTTGGGGTGTCTCCTCCAATGAGTCTGATGAAGCAGAGAAGTGTGCAGATGTTTCCATTCTTGTTGTGGATGATGAGAAGGTGACTTTAATTCCTTATTTGAATTTATGGAAAGCACTGAAGATGAAAAATAAAATGAGGTAATACTTTCTGACCTTAAAGAAAACTTGGACAACTATTCAGCTAGAAAGATAAAAAGGCTTGAAATATGATGATTGGATCTATAAGTGAAATGACTGAGAAAAAATTTGCTCTAGAAGAAAAAGTGGAAAGTCAAGAACTTGAGTTAATTTATTTAACTCTCCAAATATCTGAAACTGGAGAGCAGGTTACCAAGGTTAAATCTAAGAATTTGAAATTAGTGTGTCAACCGGAGAAAAAAGATGATGCTTGTAGTGAAGAAAAGATTAATACTCTAGAAATAAAATAGAAGATTAGGAGCTTGAGCTGATAACTTTGACTCTCCAGATATATAAAACTGAGGAACATGTTACTAAGATGAAAATTGAAAATCTAAGTTTGGTAAGTCAACTTGAGAAAGTAGATGCTTCTGAGTGTAAAGGGAAGAAAGAAGCATCAAAGTTTTAGGTTTAGCTTGAAGAGAAATTGGAGGATTCCCAAAAGCATCTTATGTCTGCTCTCCAGAAGAATAAGGAGTTGGAAGGCCACCTAGTCTACCTGAAGGAAAAACTTACAAAAAATATAATGGACTACATCCTCTCAGATCCTTTCTAATCTAACTGGTCAAGGAGTCAATAATGGTAAGGGCCTTGGGTATCAGCATAAAACTCATTCATCTGGGTTACAACACAAGGTTGATAAAACTGTCAAAAACAAAAGTACATAAAATAAAAAGGACTGCAAAAGACAAATTGGATAGTTCTCATTATTTAATTAAGAAATCCAATTGTTGGTCATTAAAGAATACAGAAGAAAGAATTTCCAATTTACAAGATATGATCTATCTGGATCTAAAGTATCAATTCCAACAAATATTGAACTAAAAAAAATTCTTGATTTCGAAATGGTTTGTCATCTTAGATGAATCTATTATTTTGATTTGTTATTTGTTATTGAATTGCGTGGGTTTACACATGCATAAAGACCATAAAAAAGTTTCATTTTATGGTCCTTTCATATACGATTTCTTTAATTGATTCAATGAGTCATAATGACTCTATACGAGTCGTAGGGTACCAATCGTAGGGTGACCAGTGTGATTACCCAAATATTTTGTCTTAACTATGACTTAGGCCCCATGAGTCGTATGGTCTCATTACAAGTTGTATGGCCTGAGTCATAATGTCAACAGTGTAGACAACCCATGTTTCTGTCTAGGGTACAACTAGTGGAAAGGAGTCATAACGTGTCTTAACAAGACATTTTGAGCCGATAGCGACTGGACGATAAAATTTCAGATTTTATTTAAGGGCATGTTGGTAAATTTCCTCTTTCTCCACTTAAGACCCACGACTATAAAATACCTTTGGGGAATTATTTTCATCATTTAACAAATCAAAACACTCTCTTTACTCTCTTAAAATTCCCCATTCAAAGACAAGGCTAGGTTTTAAGAAATTGGTCATCTGGGGCTCTAAGGGTGATTTCTTCTTCAAATTTCTTGGAGAATAAGGCATGTATCACTCTCCCTAAACTTGTGGTTTCATTATGGCATGAATTGGTTTATTATTTACATGGTTTTGATGTTGGGTTATGAATAATTGGGAGAGGGTTTTGGACGAAATTTGTTTAAATGTTTTTCCTTTGATTATTATGGATTAATTATACTTGGACTGTTGATTTGTGAACTCATTAGGGTGCATGGGAGTGGTGGATGCAATAATGGTACAAGTATTCCCCAAATTTGTAAACAATGGAACTAGGGGTACAAGGATTCCCTAAACTAATTGGATTTTTGTATTGAAATTGAAGAGAACCTCAACCCACCTGCATGATTGGTTATGGAATGTGAATAATCATTTATCTTAGCCTATTTTTCTTAAAACTAATGCATTGCATAAATGGCTAACAGATAAGAATGATCTTGAAAACATTGCAGGGTACAAGGATTCCCTCAAGTGAATAATTTTCTAGAAAACCTTGCGAGGTATTAGGAATCCCCTAAGTTGATTTAATAATAGAGTCCGGGGGTACAAGGATTCCCCAAAGTGATGGCTTAATGACTTTCACTTAAAAGCTACCATAGATATGACGATACCACTTAATGATACCTTAATGATTGACTCTTTAAACTAATGGATGGGTTATGTGCTATGTGTTGTAATTGGGCTTAAAGTGGGTTGTGTAGCTAGCCATGAAGGTAGAGGTACCGACGGACTAATACTAAAAACTCAGGTTTGTCGACATGAGGGTTAGTCTAAATGATCATATGCTTGTACCAAACAATATGAACATCTGTATCATGGATGGTGTAGGGTACAAAAAATCCCGGCCTTCTGTGATATCTCTAATTCATGTGGCTAACACGCACTGGGGCCCATCCAGGAGGTGAAGGCTGGACCCATATACCTCGTGGGTAATATTATGACGGTCAAGCTACACAGTCCATCTAATGATTTATAATTTATGCTAAACCGTATTCCCTTTCCCAGCATCTTATATATATATATATGCATATACTTGTATGTATG
>NW_025821381.1:0-1584 GCF_002878395.1 Capsicum annuum
ACAATCAAATTTTTTTTTTGACAAATTTCATATTACGACACTTTCGGCATGGACACAAGATTGAAGATGCATTAGGGCTATCTAAAGACGCAAAATGAAGAAATTCTTTGGCTACATTCTCATATAATGGATCAAGCCTATTCAACAAGTTTATCGAGCTCTTATCCATTTTAAGTGTATAACCTATACATTTAGCAAAAAAGAGGAATGAACAAAATGTGTTTTTTCTTGATTAAAGCTTCCCATATTATTATTGTTTAGGCTAACAAAGTTGTACATGTTCACTTCTACGAACTAAAAAAATACTTTTGAAAATTCTTACACAACAAAGAATTAGACCTCCATAATATTAAACAAAATAAAAAGGCACACAATAACCTACAAATCAATGCTCTTCTAGTACTGTTGCCTTTGTTGTATCCTCAAAACTGCAAATCAATGGCAAACTTTCGATAAACATATAAAATAGATGTCCCTTTTTTTGGCTATTTCTAGTAAGAAAATGACCCTTTTAGAATCGTATAGAAAATGAAGATTTATAATTTCTCTAACACCTTTCGTTAAAGAGATACTGTCCGTATACAAATTGCAAAAATACAGACAAATTCCTTCGGGATACAATAAAGTAGCCATTTTGTAGTTAATTTCTATGTTTATATAGAGCAAAGACCAGGCCATTTTGCAATGATACTCTATTACATAAACAACGACTGTATAACCATCATGCTATTATATGTAAATTGCAACTAAAAAAAGAAATAATGCAACTAGACTCATGCAAGAAGATGGGAAAGCAAATTAACTTGTTCAAACACATTTAAGATCACACAAATAGGCCGAGTACTAGTGCAAAATTTCCAGTTCTGACTATAGAATCATAGGAGTCAGCCCATACAAGAGCTTTATGTTTCCATGAACAACACCCTATACTATCTAGCATATCAAACTAAACAAGAACAACAAGCATTATTATTCCAGAGGTGAACAAAATGACAATCTCCAGAGGAATTTTAATACCATGTTGGCTCACTCTATTATAGCATAAAGGAATGCACTTACAGAGAGGCTTTATTTCAACAATAGCCTTACTACGGTTGTAAAGGATCTCACCTCCATTATTAACTGCACATGAGCACCTCTTGGGATCAAAACATCTACCAATACAATCACAGCCTTTAGGTGAAGCAGGGTGGAAACCAACTGGATACATCATCTTCTTAATGAACTTGAATGGTGGGGGTTTCTCACCAACAATTGTGTTCACAGCTGTTATAGGTAGTGACTCCTTCCCTTCTGTAATATCATGTAGGCAAACACCATGCCACACTTCAGAACTTTTTGATAACTGGACTTCTCTCCAAGTAACCTCTGATTGTCCAGGAATACTCACCAACTTGAACATAAATACCATTGTACCATGTTTCCCTCTTTCTGTCCAATAATTTTCAACAGTGTATAAACCATCATATACACAAGTTGTCACCGCCACCCACTCAATTCAGAAGTCCTAGTCTCCTAAACCAACGAATCACCCAAACTGGATTCATTGTAGCTACACTATTCTTCAAGGCTAAATTACCATTC
>NW_025821382.1:0-1691 GCF_002878395.1 Capsicum annuum
CAGCTGGTGAAGGTGGTAGTGGTGGTGGTGGCAGTGCACTATTAGAAGATGAACCCGCTGTTATTACATCATATATATCCCTCTCAATAAATGCAGAATCCACCAAATTATGTTTGACCTTTTTAACGGCCTGGTTATATGGCATATCAGGATCCTGCAAGTCTCCTATGTCACCTCTTTTGGCCCTAACTACTGGGACCTCATCATCATCCTTCACAAAGAAATCAAAATATTTGGGTAAATACGAAGGTGATATCTAGACCACTATGGGTATGACTTAAGAAATGGCAGCTACATGGCTTTTTGTAAGAGACTATACCTCTGCTCGTAATATATCTATCTTCTTCCTAATCTGGTCTAGATTTGGCACCTCTTTCTATGTAAATTACGATATAACCCATATTTCAAACTTATATAGGCGTACTTGTAAGTTAGCACATAGCCCAGACTAGTCAGCTTTATATGCAGCCTCCCATCTAGCCCTTGCCCTCTCGAATCTAGTTTGAACCCCTGAACGTATCTACTCATATAGTATAGTCATATCATTCTCAACAACCTACAACTGAGCTTCAATGGTCCTCTAAATTCCCACTAATCAATATAAGAACACTTGAGATATAGGAATCATACCTATAGTAGGAGCTGTAGTGGATAGGCGGGTAGGCTCTAAAAATATGCCAACTGGCTGTAAGATCAAAGAAAAGATAAAAAAGAAGTGGCTAGCTTCCCCTCGACGTGAGAACTCATATTTGGGACCTCTCTCCTCCATGTGCATCACCAAGCTCTGTGAAAATTGATGGACCCTCAGTCTGGGCTTGAGGTACTGCGGTAGTCCCTGGGAAGCCCCGAACATGCCTAAAACTTCATACTATTTGTCTTCATAATTGGTGTCACAAGTTACCTCTCATCAATTCCCGGTATCCCAGATACACTGACCTGGTCACATAACCTCTGAATCAAGAAAGAGAATAGAAGATTTGTTGTCTCCTTAAAATTCTCTATCATGTATCTCATGTTGTAGGATGGCTACAAAATCAATAGAATATCCATCCATAAAACTAGCAACCAGAGTTGCTCCCTCCCAAATCAACACATTATCTGAAGCAGTGGGGAATAGTTGATATTAAATAAGCAACCACCAAAACTTGGCATCAAAAATTAATGTACCCTTTTTGAACACACCATGACCCTCTATCCATGGGGTCTCATCACTAATAAGTGAATTATAAATGGCATCCACTTAGCCATCTCAACCCTATTTCCTCTATGCTAAACCTCTTGTATAATATGTTGATCTCATGCGACTCTCAATTTGTAGTTACACTCTGTTGTGGATATAGGAGTGATATAATCTAGCCTAAAAATGACCCGACAGATAGTCTCTACTGATAGACCAACTTTGACCCCTCTCCCAAGTGTATGATCAAGTTGTGGATGCTCCATGTATCTCATTAGGCCTGGAGTTTTTCACATAGAAAGATCTACTGTAGCTCAGTATGATGCATAAAACTCATGTACCATAGCCAAGTTATATAAACCAAGTGGTCTAGTCATCCACTCTAACTGATACCGATCAAAAAAATCCCACAACTATGGAACACTGCTAAGCCCAGATAGATCAATCCTGCGCTCCTCATAAATAATCCTCTTAAGCCATCCGAACTCTGAAATACGAGTGTCCATATCAAATA
>NW_025821383.1:0-1794 GCF_002878395.1 Capsicum annuum
TTAGAGTCTCTCATACCAGGCCCTTGGTGCTTACTTCAAACCATAAAAATCTTTATCCAATTTAAGTACATGATGAGGAAAATCTGCATCTTCAAAATCGGGAGGTTGTTTGACATAGACTTCTTCCTTTACGTTTCCATTTAAAAAGGAAGTTTTGAAATCTATTTGAAATAGTTTGAATCCCATGTATTTAACAAATTCAAAAAGAATTCTTATTTCCTCTATTCTTGCTATAGAGGAAAATGTCTTATTTCCTCTATTTTTGTTGATAGTTACATTGTTATCTTTCTTATTTTTGTACACTCATTTGGTCCCAATAATTATTGTATCAACAGGCCTAGGGAAGAGATGCCAAACTTTGCTTCTTTCAAATTTCTAGATTTCTTTCTATCTTGCAATGATCCGGTCAACATCTTTTAGATCTTCTTTTATATTTTTGGGTTCAATTTGTGAAAAAAGGCTGAAAATGTCATCCCATTTTTGGCTTGATCCCTTGTTTTGACTTCTCTTTCAAAAGGTGTAGTTAGGCTCTCAAGGTGATAATAGGATTTATGCCTCCATTTTCATCTTTTGAGATTGATACCGCATAGACCAGGTCCCTATGAATTTTGACTAGTTTCCTCTAGATTTTCTTTTACTGGAGCAGGAATTTCTGACTGGGATCCTAGATTATCATCACTGTCATCACTCTCATCTGCATAATTTATACCATTATCATTATTTTTAGCATTATCATCCCTTTGAGCAAGAATGAGTTCTTCAACTTATGATTCTTCACCATCTCCTGAGTTTATTTGATTTCCTAACTCAATGAAGATCAAATGAACACTTTATTCAACACACAAAGTTCTTTTATTGAACACTCTATAATCCATTATTTTTTAGGAGTATCTTACACACGCTGCCTCATCACTCTTGGAATAAAATTTTCCCAATTCTCTCTTCCCATTATTTAGCACAAAACACTTACATCCAAATAGTCTAAAATAGTATATCTTAGGCTTTCTATTAAATACCAGCTCATATGGAGTCTTATCCACAAGTGATCTGGTCAAACACCTATTAGCCATATAAAAAACAGTATTTACTGCTTTAACCCAGAATCTCTTTGGAAGACCCCTATCAACTAGCATAGTCCTAACATCTCTATGAGTTGTTATTTTTCCTTCCACAACTCTATTTTGTTGAAGAGTTCTAGGAGCAAAAAAGATATGACTTATTCCATGCGCAACACAGAATTTATCAACTTGAGAATTATCAAATTTAGTTCCATAATCAGACCAGAATTCAACTATTTTAGAATTTAGCTTTTCTTGGATTTTCCTAGAAAAAGCCATAAGAATCCTATATATTTATCTTTGGTTATTAAAAGCATTGTCTAGGTGAACCTAGAGTAGTAATATACAATAACCATCACATATTTCTTCCCTCCTCTACTTTGGACTTTAATGGGTTCACATAAATCCTTGTGTAGTATTTTAAGAGGTCTGGAGGTACTTACTTGATTCTTCAATTTGAAGGAGGATCTGTTATGTTTACCTTTAACATAAGACTCACAAACTTTATCGTATAGTGATTTTTTCTTTGGCAAGCCATGGACCAGGTCCCTTGAAATCAACTTTTTTAACAAAGAGAAACTTACATGTCCCAATCTTCACTTTGAGCTCTTAAACAAGTCAATTACCCATCAACCACTAACTCCAGATCAGCTACATACATGTTTTTTTCCTATTGGCTTTGAGAATACTTTTTCTAGATTTTATGCTTACTACAGTACATACATCATATGAGAGT
>NW_025821384.1:0-1185 GCF_002878395.1 Capsicum annuum
TTTAGGAGATTGTGAAGCTGTATGGGGTGCCTATTTTGATTATTTCTGATCGTGGTACATAATTTACTTCTCACTTCTGGCGGTCTTTCCAGAAATGGTTGGGGACTAAGTTTAGTTTGAGTACTGATTTTTATCTGTAGTCAAATGGGCAAGTGGAAAGAACTATTCAGACATTGGAGGATATGCTTTGGGCCTATGTGATTGACTATGGTAGCAATTGGGTTGAACATCTTTCTTTAGTGGAGTTTTCTTACAATTATAGATATCATTCAAGTATTGATATGGCTCCTTTTGAGGCATTCTATGGTAGGAGATGTGGATCTCCTATTGGTTGGTTAGAGCTTAGGAAAGTAGAAATATTTGGCCCAGTTTGGTTTATCAAGTGATGGAGAAGTTCAAGCTGATTCGGGTTAGGCTGAAAGCTATCCAAAGTTGCCAAAAGTCCTATACGGGTGTTAGGCGTAGAGACTTAGAGTTTGAGGTCGGGGATTGGGTGTTCCTCAAGGTATCTCCTATGAAAGAAGTGGTATGGTTTAGGAAAAAGGGAAAACTCATTCCTCTACATGGTGGTCATTATGAATTTTGGTTGAAGGCGTGAAATATTTCTTATGATATGAAGTTTCCATCTAGCTTAAGTTTGGTTCATCCAGCCTTTTATGTTTCTATGTAGAGGAAGTGCATAGGTGATCCTTCTTCGATTGTTCCTTTGGAAGGATTGGGTATTTTTGATTCTCTGTCTTATAAAGAGGTCTCGATTGAAATATTAGATAAGCAAGTTTGTCTATTGTAAACAAAGGATATGGCTTTAATTAATGTTCTATGGTGGAACTATAAGACTGAAGAAAATACTTGGGAAGTGGAAGAGGACATAAAGTCCAAGTATCCGCATTTATTTTCTGCTCCTGGGATTCATGCGGAAGGTATTTGTCTCCGACACATCTTTATTTTCTGTGTTTGTTAAAGGAAAGATTAACATCTTTGACTCTTTGTTGTCAAACTTTTTTAAAAGAATGATTGACAATGCAAATGACTCTATGTATGGTCACCCCTACCTTGTCCGTTATTCAAGAATAAATGTTCCTAGTGGGGAAGACTAAAATATCTTGGGTTTTGACCCTTAAAAATTTCTTAGAATTTTCATTTTTCGTACCCAACACAACTCAAGGGAACGAGCCATATGTTGGG
>NW_025821385.1:0-1151 GCF_002878395.1 Capsicum annuum
TTTAGGAGATTGTGAAGCTGTATGGGGTGCCTATTTTGATTATTTCTAATCGTGGTACATAATTTACTTCTCACTTCTGGTGGTCTTTCCAGAAATGGTTGGGGACTAAGTTTAGTTTGAGTACTGATTTTTATCTATAGTCAAATGGGCAAGTGGAAAGAACTATTCAGACATTGGAGGATATGCTTTGGCCTATGTGATTGACTATGGTAGTAATTGGGTTGAACATCTTTCTTTAGTGGAGTTTTCTTACAATTATAGATATCATTCAAGTATTGATATGGCTCCTTTTGAGGCATTCTATGGTAGGAGATGTGGATCTCTTATTGGTTGGTTAGAGCTTAGGAAAGTAGAAATATTTGGCCCAGTTTGGTTTATCAAGTGATGGAGAAGTTCAAGGTGATTCGGGTTAGGCTGAAAGCTGTCCAAAGTTGCCAAAAGTCCTATGCGGATGTTAGGCGTAGAGACTTAGAGTTTGAGGTCGGGGATTAGGTGTTCCTCAAGGTATCTCCTATGAAAGAAGTGGTATGGTTTGGGAAAAAGGGGAAACTCATTCCTCTGCATGGTGGTCATTATGAATTTTGGTGGAAGGCGTGAAATATTTCTTATGATATGAAGTTTCCATCTAGCTTAAGTTTGGTTCATCCAGCCTTTCATGTTTCTATGTAGAGGAAGTACATAGGTGATCCTTCTTCGATTGTTCCTTTGGAAGGATTGGGTATTTTTGATTCTCTGTCTTATAAAGAGGTCTCGATTGAGATATTAGATAGGCAAGTTTGTCTATTGCAAACAAAGGATATGGCTTTAATTAATGTTCTATGGTAGAACTATAAGACAGAAGAAACTACTTGGGAAGTGGAAGAGGACATAAAGTCCAAGTATCCGCATTTATTTTCTGCTCCTGGGATTCATGCGGAAGGTATGTGTCTCCGACACATCTTTATTTTCTGTGTTTGTTAAAGGAAAGATTAACATCTTTGACTCTTTGTTGTCAAACTTTTTTAAAAGAATGATTGACAATGCAAATGACTCTATGTATGGTCACCCCTACCTTGTCCGTTATTCAAGAATAAATGTTCCTAGTGGGGAAGACTAAAATATCTTGGGTTTTGACCCTTAAAAATTTCTTAGAATTTCCATTTTTCGTACCC
>NW_025821386.1:0-1037 GCF_002878395.1 Capsicum annuum
GATGGTTCTTGGAGTTCTTGAACTAGGAACTTGGAATCTTGAATAAATTTTCAGAATTAATGGTGAACTTTGGAGGTTCTTGAAGTTGGATGTAGGAGCTTAGGATTTTCTTTTTGAGGGAATTTGATGAAATATAACATATAATTCTTCCAATAGTCTTTAATATAGGGTTTGGACGGATTTTGGGTGAGGGGGAATAACCAAAACACCCCTAAAAATTAAATAATTCTCGAATCTATCCTTTTGTGGACTGTTTTGATAGTCTGAAGTAAATCAACCATAAAGTTTTACTCCGACATCCAAATTGGATGAAACTAATTTCATTAGAAAGAGAACTCTCATATCTTTCCGTTGATATATAGTATCTCACCCAGATCATTTTGTACAAGGATTTATGATCGTTTGAAGTTGACCTAAAAATTCACTTTTGCTAGGCTGAAGTAGATCGACCATAACTTTTTGCTCCGATAGACAAATTAGATGAAATTAATTTCATTGGAAACGGGACTCGCAGAGCTTTCCGTTGATATATAGTAGATCACCTAGAGCATTATGTACAAGGAGTTATGATCATTTAAAGTTGGAGCAAAAATACACCAGGCCTCAGTACTTTTTTCCTGCACGTTTTACTGTTCACAGTTCAATTGGAATGGTCGTAGTTCGATCGGAATGGTCGTACCTCATCGCTCAAGTGTCCGTTTTTTATGATCTACATATCATTGGAAATTTTATTCGATACTCTACGTAATGGTAGGTCAACATCTTAGAAATACTACACAAAAATTTATGAATCGCTCTAAAGCATAGAACTCAATATGTTTCTCACGAAATCTTTACGTAGAAAATTTTTTGGAGTATTACATTATCTCCCTCTTAGAAACATTCGTCCTCGAATGTCGCTTGATAGGATAAAAGCACTGATCAACTGACCTTCTTAAGGGACGCAAACATCTGAGACATATTGGTACGATTGGAATTACAGTTTCCTAGTCCTCATACTGAACATGCATAGCTGACGCATAAATATATAGCTGAAC
>NW_025821387.1:0-3286 GCF_002878395.1 Capsicum annuum
TAAATTGTTTACTCATTTGATTTGCCCCTGTACTATATCACAAGTTGTAGTGAATGCATCTGCATTTTCAATCTTCCCTTAAAATCTTGAATCTGTCTCCAACTCTATCAGAAACAGAAACAGTACTACACCCCTATTAACAAACTAGAAAAATCATTGTCCCCTACCATTTGAGAAAAGAATATGTCCTTTCTTATATCCTAAATCATTAATTGTCAATGTCAAAGTAAACTACCTCAATGGTACACCCAATTTGCTAAAATATTAGTATTATTATCATTAGTTAAGGGTACAAACCTATTTGCCAAATTACTACAATTGTGAAAGTCATGACCAACGTGAAATTCACACGCTTTAGAACTCTGTTTCAGTTCAACTACAAAGAGTTTTCCTCCCAATTGTGCTTCTTTGATACAACTTATTTTCACCTTCCAGCTAATCTCCTCTGTTAGTCTCCTTCTCTTAAATCTGAATTACTCCCACCTTTGATTTTTTTTTAGTTTAAGAATTAGAAGAAGAAAGAGGAGGTTCCTCTCTCAAGGTAATCCCAATTTATGTGTCATCTTTTTCATTCAAACAAGTCTATTTTTTATCGTAATTTTTTTATATTTCTTTTATATATTTTGAACTGTTAATTATTGTGGTAGTATTTTTTACATAGTTTTCAAATATATAAATGTTATTTCAAAAATTTGAAGATTGCATGGTCAAACTCATAGCAAACTTAAATTGTTACTCTTGAATTCGAACCATAGCACATAAATTGGTACAGGGAGGTATTATTTTTCATCAAAGATCTTTTCTCTTTTCTCAATTGCCAGAGTTTTAGCAAAGGCATTTTTTTTTCTTTTTTTTGCTAATTGAATAATGGGTAGCTATTGTTTTCTTTTTTTTATATTCAGGGAACGAAAAAGATGGGTCATCACCACCACCACAGCCACCTTGAAGGAAATAGAAATAGGTCAAAAGTTTTGGCATGTTGTTGTTGCCCTTGTTTAGTAGTTTCATCTACGTTCTCTTTGTTAAAAAGGTGTCTCTTTGTGGTCTATTTCCCTGTTTTGCAGTGCTTTGGATGGGATGAACACGGGCATCAACATCACCACCACAGACATTTCTGACAATTTTAACAACTAATTTTTTAGTCTTGAATTCATATATTGCAAGATTAAATTCTGATTATTCACTGTTGAAATTCGCAGGTTCATTAATGTTATTCAAAAGTTTCAACTTGGTTAACACCAATAGACAGAAAAAGAAATAGTTTGAACTTGATTGTTGCGTAGTAAATTTTTTAGTCGTGTATTCTGCTAGTATACTTCTGAGCTATTGTTTATTTACCTTGAAACAAAACTAAATTTATTGCCACTAAGGTCATCTCTAACCCATAACACCAAATATTACTATTCTATTTTTGTTGGTACTTGGTAAGTGAAGAGAATATCAGTTTGAAAGGGTGTGTATGGTGTCTGGGCATGTGCCATTTTATTTTCCAGCTACAAGTTTGTCCTTGGCGATAAGAACTTGCGGTTTTAAAATCATCCCTAACAATTTCACGTTTGTCTTGTTTTTGCAATCAATTAATTTGTCCTTACTAAAGAGCTTTGACTAAATTACAAAAGTGATTATTATTCCAAGAGAAACAAAAAAAGCTAACGCTCTACTATGTTGAATTAACTAAGAAATTTTCATATATAGTGTTATTGAAATACTAGAATTTATGTCCTGATAATACCATCTTACAGACAAAAGTGGGAAAAAGGAAAGAAATTCATAAGCAGAAGATTACAATAATTTATTTTTGTGCTGATGGAATCAGGTCTATTTTATCTGGAGAGAGATATTGACAAAAAGATTATCAAGAAAGTAAAACATTAAAGCTATGTCTGTTTGGTTCCAGTTATGTTACGTACTTAGTAAGGTAGCCAAAGGGGAAACATGCCTCCCTTGATGCTTTAGTCTTTAATTTAACCAACTTACAAATGATTTGTGCCTTATAATGCAAACAGGAATTTCCAAATTCCAACAGGTTAATATATTACAGTGAAACATCATCAGTCTGAGAATTCTCATAGTCATTCCTCTTATGCCAAATACTTCACAACTTTTTCTTCAATTTGTCATTGGCATTGCATGAGTTGACATCGTAATCTCTTGACATCAGAGTGTTTGAGAGGCTTCAGCATGAACATCTCAGCCCCTTCTTCCATGCATCTGTTCATTTCACAAATTGTATTTATTTGATTAGTTACATATCAGGACAGAGTACAGAACTCACAGCGTTGTTGGTAATTAAAGATATATAGCCATTGATAAACTTACTGATCAATTCGAGTTGGGATGTTCTCAGATGACATAATAACAACTGGTACATCCTTCAAGATCGATGATTCCTGCTTGCATTTCAACTAATTAAATTTGTATTAAAAAATCTCAACGAAAAACTTAATTAAAGAACATTTTTCTTCATAGAATGTTGGACTGTCAACTAAAGTCTACCTTGATTTTCTTAAGCAGTTCATAACCAGTCATTCCTGGCATGCAATAATCTGTTATTATCATATTTACCTTTGAACCCTGTTGAAATATACACACAAAAAAAGAGAATTAAAAAGATCATATATTAGTACTAGTTACATCCCAAAAGCGAACCGAAAGATCCATAATTATTCAATTCAAGAAGCAATTACATTGCCATTTGTAGAGTGTTCCTGATCAGCTCCCAAGCCCAAGTACTCCAAGGCCCTAAGACCATTTTCGGCAGTAGTCACTAAAGCAAACTCACATATTTTAGAAACTAAAGATCAAATTTTCATCTAGAAATCACATAAATAGAACTACTAAGGAAGTAACAACTCAAAGATTCATTTTTCGAATTTAACCATATCTGTATTTTGACGCAACTAGCCCTATAAATCAAGATTTATGTAGAATAGAATTACTAAGGAAGTAAAACGTTCCCACGTCGAAAAAGACAATTCAAAAGATAATTGCATATTTTAGTTTAGTTAGTACATATAATCTGAAATAGATAAAATAATCTTCACTAGGTACAGATGAATCAAGTCCAAGCATGGTAATAATGTCTGGCCATACCAAGCTAGCTAGGGCGTTCAATTCTTTTCCTACATACAGTACGATCATTAGAGCCGTCAATATGACCAAGATCTATTGGGCTGGGCTGGCCTAGCCTAGGGTTGGGCTACGACTCCATTTAAGAATAGGGTTTTTTAGTTCAATCGAAATAAACTTGTTGATTTATGAGGCTTGAGCAATATGAGTTGAGCTG
>NW_025821388.1:0-1153 GCF_002878395.1 Capsicum annuum
GCATTGGATGTTTGAGAGGTCTGAGACATTGTAGATCACTACAAACTAAATAAGAAAAAACTGAGTTAAAAAACCCTAAAAAAATAAGGTGAGTAAGGTACATTAGTATTTTCGAAAATTAAAATGAACTTCAAATTTTGAAACAGTGGATAAGTAAAGTTGATAGCCTAGTTGCATTGACCAATCACCTCAGTACGCAATCAACACTCTACCCCATGTCATGAGTGATTGTACTAGTAAATCTGCAGGATTTTATAGCTCCTTTTTTTATGCAAGCTTATTAACTGATGTGAATATTGAGTAAAACATGTCATATCTCTTACCATTGTTAGATCAAAGGACTTAAACCAAACAATACTCTATTTTGTCTTTTTAGAACGTTCATGCTAATTAATATTAGGTTTTTAGAATGTTCATGTATTTTTCAGCTATAACCTTCAATTATATTTTCTATGTTGAGTTTCAAGAGAGTTAATTTTCCAGTTGGAATACAAATTATAATTGATTTTATTTCATTTGACATTGCAGTATGTTTTAATAAGATTTACATCGATGCAATGAAAAATTAAGCAATACCACATATAGTCTGATTCACCTAAAAGACATCCCATTGACTAATTGGTCACTAAATGATTTGATTACTCTGAATATATGCATGTAATAGTGTGAATGATTTGACCCATTTTTAGCATACCTTAGCATATCCTATCTTGATTTGGATGAAGTTTCACATCACTGCACATAAGCCACATCTCCTTAGTAGACTCTGCATGGCACAAGCACGAATTGGATATTAACGATATTCATAAATGCAATCCAAATAAAACCAAGTTGTTCGTCTAACTGCGATACTACATTATAACTGTGTCAATATAATTGATTCGAGTTGGGCCTTTTCCGGTGACGTCGTAATTAATGACGTACGTTCGTTCAACAATCCTTGATCATAAGCGAATTTAATAATATTTGACATAAGGTTGACAAACCGACAGTCAACACAATTCATTACAGACGTTCATTCTACAATCCTTTGTCA
Organism: Capsicum annuum; assembly: GCF_002878395.1. Lineage (NCBI taxonomy): Eukaryota > Viridiplantae > Streptophyta > Magnoliopsida > Solanales > Solanaceae > Capsicum > Capsicum annuum. Next base: position 1,037 of record NW_025821388.1, read on the forward strand.
TGAGCAAATTTAATAATATTTATTATAGTGTTGACAAATCGAGAGTCGAATCAATTCATGATGTACGTTTATTCAATAATCCCTTGTAACGAGTGAATTTAATAATGTTTGACATAA
>NW_025821389.1:0-1076 GCF_002878395.1 Capsicum annuum
TTATTTCTTAGTTGGTTGCTGCTCAGGTTGAGCGGTATGCACTTGGTTTTTTATTTGTAGAGGCCACAAGGGTTGGCTAGTTTATAAAGATGAATCCTTCTACTTTTACTGGAGTAATGGTGGAGAAGGATCCTCAGGCTTTCTTAGATGAAATAGAGAAAATCTTCAAGGTAATGTAGGCCAAGAATGTGGAAGTGGTGAACTTTTCAGCTTATCACTCAAGGATATTGCATACCAATGATATGAGGAGTGGGATAGGGATAGAAGTAATATTGAGTTGTCCTTATGGGAGGCCTTTTCTAATTCTCTTCTGGATTTCTTCTTTCCTCAGGAGCTGAGAGAAGTGAAGATGAAAGAGTTTATGAATCTTAAGCAGAGATGAATGTCGGTCAATGAATATTCCTTGAAGTTTTATCAGCTGTCAAGGTATGCTCCAAACTTGGTGTCTGATATGAGAGCAAGAATGAGAAAGTTCACTGCTGGGCTATCTCGAGATTTGATCCTATAAAGTAAGACGACTTTGCTGATTAAGGATTGGATATTTTGAGGTTAGTTTTCCACATGCAGTAAGTAGAGGATGAAAATAGGAAATAGGTAGAGTTTGGGAAAAGGCTGGGTAAAAAGAGTAGGGTGGTGCTCAACAGAAGGATGGTCGGGATGGTGGCAAATGGCTAAAGAAGAAGCCAAGGAGTTCTGGTTCCTTCTCTACTATTATCAGTCTTTATCAAAATTAGTTGGGTGATAGGCTTCCTCAAGGTGGTGATAATTTTTGGGCACAAGTTACTCAATCTCAAGCGAGTGAGGATCAGTCGGCTTCTTCATGCCCTTTTTATTGGTTTTATGGTCATCTTCATTGGGGCTTTTATGATGAAAGGAGGGACAGATGTTTTAAATATGGTCAGATAAGCCATATGCTCAGACACTATTTGATTGGTAAGGGTGCTTCGGTAGTGGTCAAAGCTCAAGTTACTTCACCTACTTCTACACCTAGTGGTGCTGCTCTGATGTTTGCTTCTATTTTTGGTACCAGTACTGGCCAAAATAGGTTGTATGCTCTTGCATCTCAGCAAGAATCT
>NW_025821390.1:0-1204 GCF_002878395.1 Capsicum annuum
TTCTATTCTTCGAAAACCTGTGATTTTCTTTCTATTTCTAGTTTTAATAACAAGGTTACGTTTTAAGAACTTGAATTAACAGTCTGGTTCATGCAGCCAAATGGAATCTTGATGCAACAAAAGGTATAATAATTTGTCGGATTGTGCTTCAAACTCAAAGCTATTATAGCTTTAAAGGCATTAAACTAGTTTGAAAGAATTACATTTGGTTGTATGTTAGTAGATAAGTTAGTTAGTTGGGTGATTTTGATAGTTTTTTAAAAATTGGAGATATAAAATTATATTTAATTTTTTTTTTTCAAAAGTCTAAATTTTTCTTTTCAAAAAGACATGACCAAACACAACTCCAACTCTAATTTCAATTCCATTTTCAAAAACATTCAGTTTTCATGGTCAAACGCTTACTAAATCTATAAGTATGAATTGGAGAGGATAGAGACTATGCAGACCTAACTCTTGCCACGTAAATATAAAGGGATTGTTTTTAATGAACCCTCAATTTAAAATATAGCATATTCAAACAGTTTAAAAAAATATATACAAAAATAATAATAATAATAATAATAATTATTATTATTATTATTATTATTATGTGAAATGGAGAGCAGTGTAAAACATAGACACAGGGATGAACAATAAGATCACAACAAATAAAAATATTCAAAGCATAAGAAAATATGGGTGGCAGCAAAAAGAAATGGAGAGCTTCATATGTAAAAAAACTTTAATTCCAAATGCTACCTTCGTACACATGCACTTTGTATTCCAAGGAAAACCTTTTAGCAATAGAAATATATGGGCCCATAATATTTCGGGTCATAAATGATGCATTAAAATAATTGATAAAATTTCTATACAAATATTATTAATTATCAAAAAGAATATTATGAAAGAGTGATTTTACAAAGAAGGTAAGAATATTATGAAAGAGTGATTTTACAAAGAAGGTACTATTGTAAAAATAGTTATTATTGTTGTGGATAAAAAGCTTTTATAGAACGACAAATATAACAATAAAATCAATTTCTTATTAATAATTCATTCATTTCATTTTAGTTAGTTTTTATTGACTTGACACTTTTCTTAAAAAAATATTAATTATGAATTTATTTTACTAAACTAATCTTATTAATTATACTTTTAAAATATAAAATTAAAGATTTGTATATTTTATGTAGTCACTAAATGATGGGGTAATATTGAA
>NW_025821391.1:0-1163 GCF_002878395.1 Capsicum annuum
CTCATGAAGGGTAAATTATGTATTTTCCATTCCCTTATCAGCGTAAACACAAGATTATACTCCCAAGTGACCACATTATTCATATTTCCTTTAAAAATTCACAAGAACACTCTCTAGGGTTTAAAACTAAAGACCCAAATAACTCAAGATTCAACTGTTGCTTTTCAAAACTAATTGAAGAGTTGGAATCCCCAAACCGTAGTCATCAATAATCATTCATCAAATTCCTAAATTGAGGTACGTGGGGTTTATCCTAAAACTACATGGGCTTGTTGAAAACACTCAATTATAATTTAAAGATCATCAAGCATGAATTTGTTAAATGGGTTTTGAAATCCATGATTTAATTATGCTTTTTGGATGTTTAATGATATTGTTTCTTTGGCCTTTAGGCCTTATCCCCTTAAATTGATTTACACAAATAGGTATATGTATGAAACTTAAAATTGAAGATTTGTTGGAGTACAAATGATGAAAATCCCTCTCTTGTGATAACCTTATGTTTATGATCTTATGGTGATTGATTGAAATGCATGATTTATGACTAGAAAATAGTTAACTCAAATACCATAGTATTTTGAGCATGATTTAGAGATTTAAGAGAGGGAGTTTTTTGATGTAAATATATTTTGTTAAAAGAGAAAGATTTGCATGAGATTAAGAGTTTTGACATGGCCACCTTGCATCATTGAAAGTTTGACAAAAAGAGTTACATAGATGTGTTTACATGAGATTTAGAGAAAGTGTTCTTTGAAATAATTTATTGATATGGTAGTCCTGAATTTATGTTTTGAAATATAAAGATTCTAATATGCTAATAATGGCTCAGAGATGTGACTTGCAAGTCAATGGTATGACGACACCATAAGTATGTACGCAATAACAGAGTATGTTTTAAGAGTTTTCTTTCATAGAATATATGTTTTAAAGAGTTAAAATTGGGCTTAAAGAGGGTTAGGTGGTTACCCGAAGAAGGTTTGAGTTCAAGTAACTCTTAACCTAAAACTATGATTTGCCAATCCGGGTATATTATTTTACACTGGCGATGGTCGTCTGGCATAGTAGAGTCATAGAATCCAACCCTTGCGGCACACTTGGGTTGGGGGCGTTACCACTGAGTAAATCGCAGATTCCATATAGCCCGTGGAATTTTAGAGTTGTAG
>NW_025821392.1:0-1625 GCF_002878395.1 Capsicum annuum
AACCAGCAGGTGTAACTAGTTACAAATCCATCAACCACAATATGTTCAACAATCAAATTTTTTTTGACAAATTTCATATTACGACACTTTCGGCATGGACACAAGATTGAAGATGCATTAGGGCTATCTAAATACGCAAAATGAAGAAATCTCATATAATGGATCAAGCCTGTTCAATAAGTTTATCCAGCTCTTATCCATTTTAAGAGTATAACCTGTACATGTAGCAAAAAAGAGGAATGAACAAAATGTGTTTTTTCTTGATTAAAGCTTCCCATATTATTATTGTTTAGGCTAACAAAGTTGTACATGTTCATTTCTACGAACTAAAAAAATACTTTTGAAAATTCTTACACATCAAAGAATTAGACCTCCATAATATTAAACAAAATAAAAAGGCACACAATAATCTACAAATCAATGTTCTTCTAGTACTGTTGCCTTTATTGTATACTCAAATCTGCAAATCAATGGCAAACTTTCGATAAACATATAAAATAGACGTCCGTTTTTTTGGCTATTTCTAGTAAGAAAATGACCCTTTTAGAATCGTATAGAAAATGAAGATTTGTAATTTCTCTAACACCTTTCGTTAAAGAGATACTGTCCGTATACAGATTGCAAAAATACAGACAAATTCCTTCGGGATACAATAAAGTAGCCATTTTGTAGTTAATTTCTATGTTTATATAGAGCAAAGACCAGGCCATTTTGCAATGATACTTTATTACATAAACAACGACTGTATAACCATCATGCTATTATATGTAAATTGCAACTAAAAAAAGAAATAATGCAACTAGACTCATGCAAGAAGATGGGAAAGCAAATTAACTTGTTCAAACACATTTAAGATCACACAAAAAGGCCGAGTACTAGTGCAAAATTTCCAGTTCTGACTATAGAATCATGGGAGTCAGCCCATACAAGAGCTTTATGTTTCCATGAACAACACCCTATACTATCTAGCATATCAAACTAAACAAGAACAACAAGCATTATTATTCCAGAGGTGAACAAAAAGACAATCTCCAGAGGAATTTTAATACCATGTTGGCTCACTCTATTATAGCAGAAAGGAATGCACTTACAGAGAGGCTTTATTTCAACAATAGCCTTACCACGGTTGTAAAGGATCTCACCTCCATTATTAACTGCACATGAGCACCTCTTGGGATCAAAACATCTACCAATACAATCACAGCCTTTAGGTGAAGCAGGGTGGAAACCAACTGGATACATCATCTTCTTAATGAACTTGAAGGGTGGGGGTTTCTCACCATCAATTGTGTTCACAGCTGTTATAGGTAGTAACTCCTTCCCTTCTGTAATATCATGAAGGCAAACACCATGCCACACTTCATAACTTTTTGATAACTGGACTTCTCTCCTAGTAACCTCTGATTGTCCAGGAATACTCACCAACTTGAACATAAATACCATCGTACCATGTTTCCCTCTTTCTGTCCAATAATTTTCAACAGTGTATAAACCATCATATACACAAGTTGTCACCGCCACCCACTCAATTCAGAAGTCCTAGTCTCCTAAACCAACGAATCACCCAAACTGGATTCCTTGTAGCTACACTATTCTTCAAGGCTAAATTACCATTCACAAGTTTC
>NW_025821393.1:0-1192 GCF_002878395.1 Capsicum annuum
AAGTCAATGGTATGACAATACCATAAGTATGTATGCCATAATAGAGTTTGTATTCAGAATATGTTTTCAGAGAATGTATGTTTTAAGGATTTAAAAATGGGCTTAATGGGGGCTACGTGGTTACCCGAAGAAGGCTTGAGTTCCAGTAACTCTTAACCTAAAACCGCGATTTGCCGATTTGAGTTGGTTATTTTTATGCTGGTAACGATCGTGTGGCATAGTAGAGTCAAAGACTCCAACCATTTCGGCACACTTGGGTTGGAGGCTTCCCCGTCATGTCAATGAAGGTTTCCATATGGCCCATGGAATTTCAAAGTTGTAGGGTATACCACCTCGTGCAAAAGTAAAACAAAGAATGTATCAGAGCTCAGATGATTTTCTTTTAGTGTCTTTCAGAAATGCCCATGAGATTTCTTACTATATGATATGTTTATGAACTATTTTTAAATTGCTCTCATATATGTTGAATATAAATTATTATTTTGGATTTTATCTGTATACCAATACATCTGTATTGACCCCTTACCTCCTCAGTCTAAGGGTCCGGCTAATCAGTAGAGTATCCCAGAGAGAAAAGATCTATACAGTGGTGAGCCTTTTTTATTCCAGAAGGCTTGTTATTTCAGATTATGTTATTTTGTTGTTTTGGTATACTGAGGCCTTGTCCCAACTTTCAGATAGTTGTCAGATTTTCATGTAGTAGAGATTTTGCAGACTGTTCCAGATGTTGTTTAGTTGAGTTCGGATTTCATTCCTTATTGTTAAACTAAATCCATAGTATGACAATGTTTCCGTAACAGATTATATTTCCGCATCTTCTTTTATTATGTGAATGTTTTTCATGATTACTAGATAGAGTAGGACGTTTGGGCCTTCATGAATTAGGATGTCCATCACGTCCAGGACCTAGTTCAAGTCGTGAAAAACTTGTTATCAGAGCATGGTTCATAGTCCCCAGGTGTCTATGAAATTGTGTCGGGTAGAATCTTTTTTATAGGTATGTAGCGTGCCACACTTATAAGCAGGAGACTACTAGGTGTTTAGGAATGTTTCCACTCTTTGTAATTTAATTCGTTCTTTAGAGTCTAGTCTGTCCTTTAATTCGTGATCTCTTGCATTTCAGAAAAACAATCATACCTCCCTGTCGTACTAACGATCAGAATGTTCAGACAGAAAAGGTCCATCCCAGTCA
>NW_025821394.1:0-1648 GCF_002878395.1 Capsicum annuum
CAATCTAAATAATATGCAGGAAGTTTCAAACCTGAAATCCTCCATTTAAAAGATTATTTGTTCAACCAATCGGCCAGCTTTATAGGTGTTAAATCAATATATATTTACCTCAGTAAGTGAGAAAAAAATAAACAATTAATGGTGGCCTGTCTTGAATGGCATTATTGTTGTGGAAAATGTATATCCGTTGTAACACCCCGCAAAAATCGTCCATGCGTTAGCTCGTGGTAATATGCTCTTAGAGTTAAATGACTAAAATTGTGTCAAAGAAACTTAGTCTCATTTTTTACTTCGAAAGTGAGTAAAGTTTAAACCATATATAATTTTCCTAATTTCGACTTTTTATCATGTGGGAAATTGAATGAGCTTTCCGTCGATATAAGATTCGCCCAAATCCGATACTCGGGCAAGAAGTTATGGCTAATTTATGATGGTGGCCTGTCATGAATGGCATTATTGTTGTGGAAAATGTATATACATAATACACCAGTTATATGAAACAAAAAGACAATCAAACGTTTAAAGTACATGATAAGTAAATATCATTGATATAGTAAGAAAAAATATTTAATTCATGTAACCCATGTGTGAAGAGTTTTACGTCAGTAATTTAAGGAATTAGTGATTTCTTTATAATGACACGTGTAATTCTTTCCGAGTTAGCTTTTGAGATTGAACTAAATTCAAGATTTATTTAATTCTTTGCCTGGTATTAAAGTCAAACCAGTTTCTTCTGATTCCGATGATAGATGGATGGTCAGGTCGGTAACATATCGTCGAGTGTACTTGACTCTTATTATGACTGGTGTAGGGTGTGTTGTTTGGTACAAGGTGGACCATACCTAAAAAAGTTTATTCCTATCCCTTACCCTTTCTTTCAATGTTGTCAATTCCCAAAATACTAATATATCCTCGTGTATACAGTTAGTTGTCCAACTACTTTCTTCCTCCGACTTCTTTAGCCACTTCCACATCTGTTGCTCCAAAGTGATAGTGCCATCGAAAGATAGAGTGTTTGTTATGAATCGGTAGAAATAAAGCAAACCACAAGCAAAATAATAAACAAGAACACACAGATTTACGTGAAAACCCTTGCGTGAAAAACCACGGGCAGAGGTAGAGAGTTTGTTTCACTATAATGAAAGGAGAGGAGTACAATGTGGAGAATGAGTATTTTCTGAATACACAAAATAACACTAAATGCACTTATATAATACGTTCCTAGGCCCGGCTCGATCCCTACGCTACCACCACAGACCTCATTGAAAATCATAAATATGGGTCGCACCACAAAACTTTCAGGGCTGGCTCAACATAATTTGGGTCACAACTCTAACAGTGTCAAACAGTCAACTTCAATACCTAAATTCATTCATCCAAAAACTTTTCCATTCACTGATCCGTGTCTGCCTCCTTGCTTTAACTAAGACTTTTTGAATAGTGACTTGGCTGGCTTTCGAGTTGGGAAAGATAAGAAGAGAGATATAAAGAAGGAAGAGATAGAGCAAAAGAGCACATAGTGAAACAACTGAAACTCAATATGGGTCAATTAGTGGAAATGGGAAATGATACGAGACAGGCCACAAAGACACCAAAACAGTCCACAAACGTCACAAATTAGTCCACAAAGAACAAGACACAAAACGGC
>NW_025821395.1:0-1088 GCF_002878395.1 Capsicum annuum
ATTCAGCTTATGGTAACAATCTTCCTTAGCTTTACTCACTTCCATATAAAGTTACATTTATAAACTAGGTATTTTTTACCATTGCATATTCAATCAGGCATTCATGAATCAGTTTAGAAATGTGCCTATGCATCAGACATGTATGTTTAGTGCAAAAATTTTGCTTACTAGTAACTTCAATCATGTAAGCCATGCATCAGATATGCATTTTCAGTATAAGAACTCCGTTTGTCAATAATCCATCCCCCTAGCCATGTATCAATTATGCATGTTCAGTGTGTCAGCTCATTCTATCAGTGTTTCTCAGCTTAATCAGTCTTACTCGAGGACGAATGTTTCCAAGGAGGAGATATTGTAATACCCCGTATTCCTAGAGCTTAACTTAGCTCTAAGTATATGAGTTATACTATATAAAATTAAAAAATACTCAGTATTTTTAGTTTAGAGCCTGCAAATATGTAGGAAATTCAGTCAGCTTTCCAACGATACAAAATTTACCAAATCCGATACCAGGCAAAGATCTAGGGGAGTTTATGTAAAAATAGTGGCTCACCGTGATTTGGCTGCGTCGCGGTAAGTATCGAGATGAGCACTCCATCGCATCGTGCTAAAGGCCATTTTGGCATTTGTTAATTTCCAGAGGTTCACCGCGATTGCACCACGTCATGGTGAACCCTAAAATAGCAATTGTCATGATCTAGAGAGTTTTTGCGATTCCACCACCTCACAGTGGATATAGCGATGACCCATTCACCGTATTATGGTGAGGCCTTAATCAATATTCTATTTATGGGATTTTAAATCCCAAGGGCAACTTAGACGTTTCCCATGACCTAGATCAGCCTTAAACCCAAAATTAATCCCTAGATGACCAAAATATATCCTTATTGACTCATTTTTCTCCAAAGTACATCATTCTCTCTCAAAAGAAAGAAACCCTAGTTTCAAAATTCAAGAATAAAGATCAAGAATTTATCTAAGGACTTTCAAGAATTAATATTCCAAGGTATGTTAGGAGTTTATCTATGAGTCCCTTTCACCTATAGAGTCCATGAATCAACTTTTAAAACTTCAAGAACTACGATTCA
>NW_025821396.1:0-1401 GCF_002878395.1 Capsicum annuum
CATTACAACTTTTATCCACTTATTGAGCTTGAAATTTAGCCAATCCTAAACTCGTTCCTTCTGGACAACAACTCTCCTTCGGTTAGTGACACCTCAATGGGTTTTTGCCAATGAGTCTGTCTCATTTTTACTTCTTTCTCAGCTTACTGTCGCCTTATGGTGCCCAACAGGGTTTTCATCAATAAGACTCTCTCTTTTTTATTCTTTTTTTTTAAAAATAAACACCTAAAATATGAAATATTATGCACCCATAACATGTTTAGCCTTGACATTCTCAAAGATTGATTTGAAGGTCTTTCTTTGGTTGTAACTTGGCTTTTGGATAGGGTTAGAAAGAAAGGTCGGCATGAGGCTCAAAATTAACACAACATTGGGTAAAACATTCAACTTTTGGAATCGATTCTCTTAAGAAAATAAACTTTTGCCCCAGTTTTCTTTCATTCTGGATAATTTGAATTTCCTTTTGGTTGGATCGAAAGAGAGTTTGATCGGTCATGTTGTGCCAAAACTTCATGAACTACGCACACCTGATTCTCCTCTCTCAGGGGTGAGATATGTAGGCGCCCTTCTTGGCTTTGGTGATCTTTTCCAATGAAAAAAAAATAAAAAGGTTTTGAGAAAGTGTTGAACTCTAACACATTTATAATCTGTTGTTCAGTTAGTTTAAGGTGGTTGGTTTATGGCATTATGGCATTGTAGCTGGTCCTCCACATCACACCAAATCGAAGAAAAGGTTAATTGTGTCCAACAAAGATATAAAGAATGACATTATGGATCAAATAAAGAATCAGGAAAATGAGAGTTTAAAGCAAGAGATTAGACGACTAAGACAATAAATTACAGAAATACACCGAGCTTGGGCCATTGAATTTCCTCCTCATCCATTTTCTGCTATTAATCCTACAAATACCTTGAGTTTTCCACCAAAATTGAAAAGTCAGTTTCCTACTATTGTTGATGCACCACAACATGACTCAGAATTCACTCCAAGCCAAAAGCATCCCAATAATTACACCACTCTTTCTTTAGCTCCTCAGTATAAGCCTGCTACATTCACAACACCACATGTCGTCCTTGATTTTGTTGCTCAATCCTCTATTAAGGCTTCCACATTGGTCCGCCCAACGGTTGTGTTTCCCCATGCTGTTGTGGATCCATGTTCAATACTCTTGGTGATCATTGTTATACTTTGGAGCCCACATCAATGTTAGTTGGACCACCAAAATTTCTTAGCAAGAAGTCTAGCGTGTCAGAAGAGCCAGAGAAAATGGTTGGAAAAATGAAGAGTGAAGAAAGGACTATGAAAAGTTTCCTAGGACCTGCGGGTAAAAAAAATATTTCATACAAAGACTAAGACATGTCTTCAAGAGTTAATCCTCCTCTATTTCTTGAGATATCGAA
>NW_025821397.1:0-1188 GCF_002878395.1 Capsicum annuum
TTCGATATCTCAAGAAATAGAGGAGGATTAACTCTTGAAGACATGTCCTAGTCTTTGTATGAAATATCTTTTTTACCCGCAGGTCCTAGGAAACTTTTCATAGTCCTTTCTTCACTCTTCATTTTTCCAACCATTTTCTCTGGCTCTTCTGACACGCTAGACTTCTTGCTAAGAAATTTTGGTGGTCCAACTAACATTGATGTGGGCTCCAAAGTATAACAATGATCACCAAGAGTATTGAACATGGATCCACAGCAGCATGGGGAAACACAACCGTTGGGCGGACCAATGTGGAAGCCTCAATAGAGGATTGAGCAACAAAATCACAGACAGCATGTGGTGTTGTGAATGTAGCAGGCTTATACTGAGGAGCTAAAGAAAGAGTATTGGGATGCTTTTGGCTTGGAGTGAATTCTGAGTCATGTTGTGGTGCATCAACAATAGTAGGAAACTGACTTTTCAATTTTGGTGGAAAACTCAAGGTATTTGTAGGATTAATAGCAGAAAATGGATGAGGAGGAAATTCAATGGCCCAAGCTCGATGTATTTCTGTAATTTATTGTCTTAGTCGTCTAATCTCTTGCTTTAAACTCTCATTTTCCTGATTCTTTGTTTGATCCATAATGTCATTCTTTATATCTTTGTTGGACACAATTAACCTTTTCTTCGATTTGGTGTGATGTGGAGGACCAGCTACAATGCCATAATGCCACAAACCAACCACCTTAAACTAACTGAACAACAGATTATAAACGTGTTAGAGTTCAACACTTTCTCAAAACCTTTTTCTTTTTTTTTCATTGGAAAAGATCACCAAAGCCAAGAAGGGCGCCTACATATCTCACCCCTGAGAGAGGAGAATCAGGTGTGCGTAATTCATGAAGTTTTGGCACAACATGACCGATCAAACTCTCTTTCGATCCAACCAAAAGGAAATTCAAATTATCCAGAATGAAAGAAAACTGGGGCAAAAGTTTATTTTCTTAAGAGAATCGATTCCAAAAGTTGAATGTTTTACCCAATGTTGTGTAAATTTTGAGCCTCATGCCGACCTTTCTTTCTAACCCTATCCAAAAGCCAAGTTACAACCAAAGAAAGACCTTCAAATCAATCTTTGAGAATGTCAAGGCTAAACATGTTATGGGTGCATAATATTTCATATTTTAGGTGTTTATTTTTAAAAAAAAA
>NW_025821398.1:0-4126 GCF_002878395.1 Capsicum annuum
TTTTCCCATGGCTGCAACTTTTGAATCATTCCCGAACTTCACAAAATTTCGAAATGATTCATCTAATGTGGATAAAGCTGACTTGTTTCTGCACATATGATTGTTGTAACCAGTGTCTAAGTACCCGATATTCTGCCGAATTTCCTTTTCCACATGTTCCTTCTGTTGATAGGCCATCAACAAGGAGATCTCTTTACTTTTCTGCAAAATTAGACCGCCTTCCACCATCTCTATTTAAGTTAGTTCTACATTCTGATTTATAATGATTATACTTGTGAAATCTATAGCATTCAACCTTTGACTTGTCTACTGGCTTCAGCTTACAATGACCTGAATTATTGTTGTTGTAAAGATTTCTTCCCCTTCCATGAGAATTTGAACTATTTTCTTAAAATTTCTGGTGTGAGTGCCTCCCAGCACAATAACTGTTTCCTCTCACTCTTCCTCATCCGCGACCACCACCTTTCGTCGAATGGTAGTTAGATGAGAGAAGAGCTTGTTCATCGCTATTTTGTCGATTCATTATCCTCTCATCAATGAACAACGAACTCTGCAATTCATCAATTGAAAGTGTTAGGATATACTACTAACCATGTAATTTGTGTTCTAATATTATATTTTTATCCCATGTAAAGACTATTTGTTTTATTAATAAAATCTTTGTTTGAATAGATCATTGTGTTTACATGTGTGTCCTTTACTTATATAGTGGACAATTTCGTGTATCGAGTATTTTAACTCATACACCAAAGATTAAAATTGTCGGTCCTTATAAGTAATAAATTAACGTTCACAATCAAAGATGAGGTAGGACAAAATCTTGATGATTATAGTACAAGATTAAATATAATTTGATCTTAATTATGGGAGTGCTAATATTCCAACTTCTTGTGCTAGTACATTTCGTACGTATTAAACAGATCAATCAGAGATATTCGTTTATGTTCTGAATATTAATAAACAATTTCTCTAGTCCATTAAAAACACTTATACTCTTAATCTTGATATAATTATTATGAACTATGTTGTTTTAATTTTCGTTTTAATCTATTAAAAGGTAAGACTCTTTTGTGAGTCAACATATTCCTAATAGGTTGGATGATGACAAATCACTTAGTGTAATATTAATTAGTTGATAGAACCATGTCTCGGACTTGAGATAGGAGACAGGCCTTTATGGTTGCTTATAAGTTTTCACGTGAAAACCCTGCAGGTGGATTTTGTATCCGTCATGTGAAATAAGTTAAGCATTAAAAATAAAGGATTAAATTAATCAATGATTTAAATTTTTTAGAGAATTTAATTTAATTAATTGGTATCGGTAATTCTAACATGGAGAGTTAAATACGATGTAATGGTAGATTTTGAATTAAATCGAGGAGTGCAATCACAGATTTTTAGTGGAATAATTTGTAATTTATTATGATATGATAATTCTTTAATCGCCGACTTATATCATAACTGGAAGCCTCAGTTAATAAATATGCGATCTCTACTATGTCTGATTAACTAATCAAATTTGAAAAAGAAAAAGAGTTATAGAAGAGGTAATAGGTACCAGTCTTTTGTAAATAAGGAATAAAAGAATTAAGAATTAATTTTGGCATTATGACAAATCTAAAGCTAAAATCATTTTGGCATTAAGGCGTATTAAAGGCTGAAAATTTTTTTTGGCTTTAAGGTTTCAATAAAGGGCCAAAACGTTTGCCTCTTTCTCTTCCTCATTCAATTGAAAGTGGGAATAAGTAGAGGCTGATTTTTCTGAATTCAATTATTCTTCTCTAATCCAAAAGTACTTTGCCACACAAGGTTGATTAATAAGGTTAATCAGGAAGTAGTAGAAGATCGCAGTCATGGAAAGCAAAGCGTTGAACGAGTTTTGTGACAGCTTCAAGATGTAAGTTTTCTGATTTTCGTTATGGTTATGTTATCTTGATATTATGTAGGTTATTGTTCCTGTAGAATTATTGTTTCCACTGTGCATGTTCTAAAAATTGGGATCAGTAGTCTTTATACATATGTTGGATAATGTAAAAGAAATTACATGATTTGTTGAACATATTTCGGATAATAATTGTATAAATTATGTTGTTGTTGGCTGCTTTTCATGTTTTTGATATCATGGAATTGCTGGTTATTTTTCATTTTTTTGATGATTTATTGATTTCAACATTATCTAAGTTTATCATCAAGAAAGAATAAAACGAATTTTGCATAGTTTTGTAAAAATTAGTTTTGTAGATTAAGGGTAAAACGATGATGAGTCTCGACTACAATCAACTATAGTTGTTACTCACTGTATGAACAGTAGCAGTAAGGCCAAGCACTGCAGGCAGCCCTGCTGATCCTCGCAACAGCTCGGCCAATAATTGCCGATTTGGTCTGTTTTGGAGTTTTTCAGTTTTTGACGAACTCCGAATGACATGAAATTTAGTACATTTATTGAAAACAACCAACTGAATAGTACACACAAAATGTTGTGATCTACTTTATTTTTTGGCCATTCGGAGTCGTTTTGATGAGTTTTTGGGCATTTTTATGTTTTCGGAAAATTTAAAATTCTGAAAAAAATATTTTTTGCAAACCAGTGGTAATAGGGATCATTCCTTATGATTTTTAGAGGTTAATAACTCTAATACACCAAACTTTTTCTAGCTTAAATTCGTTCCTAGAATATTAAGGGATGTCTTCCAGAATGATAAATATTTGTTTCTCATAGAATTTTTTAGATCTCCACTTTTCATTTTGTCAAAAATTAAATAAACTTTCCATCGATACCAAATTCGCCCAGATCCGACATTCGGTGAGGAAGTTAGAGCATTTTTAAGTTGACAGTGTGCCAACTTGGCAGTCATCGCATCACGGTGAAGGAGAATTTCATAATTATCACTTCCCAGTGGACCACCATGATGTTGACGCATCATGGTGAGGTCCAAATTCCCATTTATCAATTTTTAGTGGACCTCTGCAATATTGCCACGTCGCAGAGAGGTTTATTTTCACAATTATCGAATTTCAGCAGCCCAATGCGATAGTGGCGTGTTGTGCAGAAGGCCAAATGGTATTTCTATAGCGCACCGCAATAGTGGTACATCGCGTTAAAGTTTCAGGTCCCATGTGTCAAAATCTAGTGGGACAACGCAATAGGTCCGTGTCGCAGAGGACCCCAATTTCCCATTCGTCAGGTTTCAGTGAGCCACAGTGATAGTGGTGCGTCGCGGGGGCCCATTAAATGGGGTCTCCAGTTCATTTTTTTCAGTTTTTTTTGGGAGTTAAAAGGGGTATTTTGGACGTTTCTCGGCCCCTAATCTGTCTAAACACAAGATTTAAGGCTATTACAAGCATCTTCTGAGAGTTTTCTCAACAAAAAACCCTAAGCTTCAACAATCAACCTCAAAAATCCCAAGATTCCACCATTCGTTTTCAAAATTAATTCAACATTCAAGATTCCCTACACAAGAATTCCAAAAACCATCATTCAAGAGCACAAATAGATTCTCAAAAGTAAGGTTGTTCATCTAGTTCATCATCCAAGGTATGTGGGGTTTTGAACAAGGATAAACCTTTTATTCTTGTGCTCAAAACTAAATTATTGTTTAAATTTTACTAAATATTCTACGATTTCCCATGAAATTTATGTTAGGGTTGATACCCAAATCCTCATTATTTTGGTTTATGAAATTATTATGATATTTAAGGCTCTAATTTCAAGAAATTTACATATGTTCATGTTTGAAATTATAAGATTAGTATTATGAGTTATATACCATTATCTTGACTGAGATTGTTGAAAGCTTTTAAGATCATTATTGAGCATGAAGTTTAAATCTTATTATTGATGCATTAAAGCTTTATACTTTGTGTTCTAAGTACTATTGATGATTTTATAAGGAGATTATTGTAACGCCCCAAAATCTTATCCCGAGACGTCACACGGTGGTCAAGGCTATGAATAGCCCTAAGCTGACCCTTTGAGCTACTACTGATAGTCCGATAAGCCTCTACTACTAAGGAACTAGAGAGTCATTCGGACAGACCCCCAACTGACTCAGACTAAACTGAAAATGATAAATCAAATGCTATGAAGACTGGAAATCTGGAAAAAGTAGGTCCTCGAAATATGAGG
>NW_025821399.1:0-1603 GCF_002878395.1 Capsicum annuum
TCCCTTGGTTCACCTAATAGGGTGGTTTGATCTTACATTGGTGAGGTGCGTTTCAAGGTCTGATACACCTTTTAGTGCTAATCATTAGTGGAATTAAGGGTCTCTCTACTATCATTACTTTATGCATCTCTTCTTCATCTCTTTTCTTTTGAGTGTGTTGTTTTTCCTTTTGTAGGCTTGCTTATTTTTGCTATCTAGTGTCCATTTTTGTGTGTTGATAGTATTTAGGCTATCACAAGGTATGTTATATGTTCATCGTTGGGTTTCTTCCACCCTTGGAGTTTGAGAACCTTTTTCAAAAATTAAATTATGATTTAGATTCTTGAATGGAATTGTGTTTATGTATGTGTTGTTGTGTTCATTTCAAGCCAAGAAGTTTTTGAGTTTTATGTAAACAAACTATAATGTGTATTGATTTATGTAACCCTCATGTTAAATCATTGAATTGTGATGTTCAATGTGATAGTCATGACATACATAAATTATTCATTCTCATGTATAAGAATTATGCATCATAGGTGTTAAAGAAATGTTTATATGAATTAATTATGCTTGGTAACATATGTGTGATGCTTTTAAAGTCGAGATATGGTTCCATTATATATGCTATCGAGTCCTGGGGGTATTGAATACCCAAAATTAGTTGTTTATCTAGTCTCCAGTTGAAATAGAGGGATTTCGTGGTATCCCAAACAGTAGCATTCGGTCGGTAAAGAGAATCAGTATATGTTCGGTCAAGCCTAGTGATCAGTTCTAGTATCGATTCAGTTGAGTTATATAATTATGAAGTAGCGTAGGTTAAGATATCTTCCTCCCAGATAAGGGTTGACATATCTCGTATGAGTTTTCATGCCAGCAAGGGTTGACAAAATATCTTTTTGCCAGTTAGGGTGACTCATAGCCAGTGTTATCCATGGCACGGTACCAATAACTTTCCAACAAGGGTTATAGGTTTGACCCTAATTAGCTTATTTGGGGAATGTCGGTTAGATGATACCTTTCACAGTCTAAGTTTTATTATTTAGTAGTCAGTATTCAGTATATAACTTAATTTAGTTCTTCACGACCATGACTTACAGTTATCAGTTATTCACTTATCAGAAATTCAGTACTTTAGTTTCAGTCTAAACTTTCAGTTATCAATATTCAGTTACCAGAACTCAGTACTTTAGTTTCAGTCTAATTTAGACAGATGATATATGCTTGCTATTGTATATTCAGTACTTTCAGTAGTCCCAGTCTTGCATATACTCTCTTCCAATTACTTCATGAAATTTAGTTATTATTACTCATGCACATGAATCCATGCATATTAGCATGTACTCATTTATCATGCCAGTACCATTAAAAGTACTGATCACATACTTGTTTCTTGTGCTATAATGCCTTATATCATAGGTCTAAATGGTCAGATTCTCGACTGTACTTAGACATTTCAGTGCATTAGCAGCAATAATAGGTGTAAGTCCTCATCCTTGTAGTATGAGTTATCTTATATTTAGTTATGTTGGTAGTTCAGTTATTTAGTCAGTTGGATTTAGTTGGGCGCTTGTCCCATAACCTCCATAGTTAGTTAGTTTAGAGGTTTTCAGACTAGTACAGA
>NW_025821400.1:0-1299 GCF_002878395.1 Capsicum annuum
TGAAAGTAGGGACCACATTGGTGTTTTGAACCAGGATAAATTTGTGTTTATTTAGTTTATGTTGAATTATTTGTTTTCTTCATTGTTTTAAATCTAATCAATTTTGTGAAGTTTACTAATCTTCAGGCGAGTCGACTATGAAGAGTCAGTAGTCGACTCACAGAAAAGTTTTCATTTTACCTTCTTCTTGAATTTTAATAGGTATCAGAGCAGGTCTCACCAACAGAGTTGCTTAATCACAAATGGGAAAAGATCAAATGGCAAGTTATCAAATTCTCGGTGCTCTTTTACAGGACGATCACTTCTCCACAAGACAACTATATTTTAATGGACTAATTACTCTTACTGGAAAAATTGATTCAGAATTTTTGTCCAATCTAATGACTTTCAATATTGGGTTTTCATAAATAAGGGTCCAAAGCCAATTCCAGGGGTTAAAGCAAAGTCAAAGGACAAAGACAAAGAATCTAATAGTACTGACATAGAAGTCCTTGAAAGTTTTACGTCACTGATGAGCGGTGAGTTTATTGCTTATTTATGATTTACAATCGTGCACATTACCATGTTTTGACTAAATAAAAGAGTCTTATGTATCATTAAATGCACTAATATTCATATTTTTTAGGAATATAGGTTATGAGATGGAAAGATGAGGACTTAAGCTAAAAACTATCAAAGAAAGAGAAATAAAGTGCAGGTGGAAGACTTAGACTAGAAACAAGCCTCAATTACAACAGTCGCGGCTTGAGGATAGTGATCGAGGCCAGTCAAGACTATCAACAACAACGATCGCATTGATTTACACACAGTCACAATAGCCATGATTGTGGCGAATCTGGTGCGATCGCGGTCACAAACGATTTAGGTTAGGGGAAGTTTCATAATATTCAGCAGTCGACCGCAAATCCTTTAAAAGCTTAAAGTCCTTTCCCATTTTGGGCATTCTAGAGACTAGCAATACTTCTAATTTGAAATTAAAACCATAAATTGCGCAATAATTGTAAGGTTGATTTGGAGACTTTGATTTTGATATTTGTGAAGAATGGATGCTTTGAGCAACCCATTAGGTATATATTTCAATCTTTTCTTCATGAGTATCTAAATCTTTTAGTCTTGGGATTATGTTGAACTAAGGTGCGAATTAGTTGTGGGTTATGATGTATTTGTGTATGTGCTAGTTAGATTATAATGGGTAATACTATGGCTTGATTAAATTGGTTGGGATTTGTGGGTGAAAACCCCAAATACCCACATGGTTTTGTGAGAGATAACTCCATGCTCTTGAAATCCCAAACCATC
>NW_025821401.1:0-1772 GCF_002878395.1 Capsicum annuum
AGATATCTAATGGAGAGATGGGCTAGGCCAGTTTCTCACCGCCTCAGTTTTTTGAGGATCAACTCTAATTCCATCATCGGAAATAATATGACCAAGGAATGCTACTAACCTTAGATAAAATTTTTACTTACTAAATTTGGCAAATAACTGATGAGTTCGGAGAGTCTAAAGTATGATTCTGAGGTGATCTGCATGATCATTCTCGCTATGGGAATAGACAAGAATGTCATCGATAACGACTATAATGAACATATCCAAGTACTACTTGAACACACGATTCATTAAGTCCATGAAAGCTACTGGGGCATTTGTAAGGCCAAATGACATGACTAGAAACTCGAAGTGACAATACCGGGTTCTGAAAGCTATTTTTGGAATGTCACTTTCTCTGACTCTGAGCTGGTGATAGCCAGATCTGAGGTCTATCTTAGAAAATTAACTAGCACCCGAAATTTGGTCAAACAAGTTATCGATTCTGGGAAGTGGATATTTATTCTTGACTGTGACTCTATTCAACTAATGGTAGTCAATATATATTCTGAGAGAGCCGTCTTTCTTATTCACGAATAGAACTGATGTGCCCCATGGGGAAACACTAGGTCTGATGAATCCCTTATCTAGGAGATCCTTCAACTGCTCTTTTAACTCTCTGAGTTCTGCTGGAGCTATTCTGTATGGAAGAATAAATATGGGCTGAGTATCTAGAAGAAGGTCTATTCTAAAGTCAATTTCCCTAACAGAAGAAACTCTAGGAAGATCTTTGGGAAACACATCTGAGAATTCATTTACTACTATTACTAACTCAAGACTGGGAGTTCCTAAGTTAGATTCTTTGAATAGTATAGGATGGTAGATACATCCCTTGGATATCATATTTCTCGCTCTAAGGTATGAAATAAGCTGACCCCTAAGAGCTATAGTAATACCCATCCATTCAAGGACTAGTTCTCTTGGGAACTAAAAATGAACAATTCTATTTCTACAATCAACTGATGCATAGCATAAATGGAGACACTCTATAATAAGAATGACATCAAAATCTACCATCTCTAGCTCTAGAAGGTCTGTTAATGTAACTTTCTGAGATATCATAATCAGACAGTTCCTGTATACCCATCGGGTTATGATAGATTTACCCACTGGAGTAGAAACTGAGAAAGGCTCTGCTAGGATTTTGGACTGACTTCCAAGTTAATGGCTATATAAGGATTTAAGGAAGATAAAGAGGAACCTAGATCTAACAAGGCATAAACATTTAAATGAAATATCTATAACGTACCAGTGACTATATCAAGAGAATTTTTCTGATCTTATCTGGACCGAAGTGCATAAAGCCCATTTGGGCATTGCCAATTGGTGGCACTGAAAGCGGCACCCTGCTGATTCGGGTGACCTGACTGAGCTGAAGAATAAGTATGCTGACCCTGAGAAACTGACTGAGGACAATATCTGACTCTGTGGCCTAGCTTGCCACACCCAAAACAAACATCACTGCCATCTCTACAGATACCCTTGTTGTTTCTGCCACATATTTGACAAAGAAGATTTGTTCGAGCACTGCTGACACTACCTTGAGATTTAGAGCCTGGAGCCCTATCGCTGTTACCATTTATGAACTTAGGTACTAGAGAACTGGCTGAGGATAGAGCTAGAACCGAAGATTTTGTATGAAAATGGGAATGGTTACCACCCTTTGACTTAGGCTGGTTGAAATTGAAGCTACCTATTCTAGCTCTCTTGTATTGCCTCTCTCTCTCTCTCTCTCTCTCTCT
>NW_025821402.1:0-1860 GCF_002878395.1 Capsicum annuum
ATTTGAATGCATTGATTTTACATGAGATAGGTGGATGCCCGAAGAAGGCGTTTGAGTGTAAGGGCTCATCGCTGGAAACCGTGTTTGCCGACATGGTAATTTGGTACCCTGCTTTGTGATCTTGTGTACCTGACTTTATGTCATTCCCAAGTTGGGACTATGGTTAGGAGCCCTGCTTTGTGATCTTGTGCACTACCATTGGGTCGAGACACCTTGTTGTGTGATCTTGTGTGTCTTCCCCTCACTTATACTCTAATCTCAGCGGCAACCGAGGTTTGACAGTTAGTGTAAATGTGATATGTAGGGCATTCCACCTAGCTCAGCTACATTGTATTGTTGTTGAAAACAATTACATTACGTCTATGTTTTTTCAAATGATTTGATATGAAACTTCTTTATAATGGCTCTCAACTATATTTTATAAAAATATTATGTTTTGTTTTGATATCTCTGTGTACCAGTACTTTTGTATTGACCCCCTTCCCTCCCAGGTTCGGAGGCACAGTCTAGGGGTCCAGATAATCAGTAGATTTCCTCAGACAGATTCGCAGAGTCACTTGGTGAGCCTTCTATATTTTGGAAGGCCTGATATCTGCCAGTTTCATTTATCAGTTATTAGTTTTGGGTCTACTGGGGGCCTTGTCCCAGTTTTCAGATAGATATTGTTTCAGTCATGTAGTAGAGATTTCGCAGACATTATAGCGATGTTGTGTTGAGATTATGGGACATTATTCTCCATTATTGCTTTCGTATGATTCCTGACCATGTTTCCGTAATATTGTTTATCTTCCACATTTTTTTTATCATATGAATTATGTGCATGACTACCAGACAGATAGGGGTGTTTCGGGCCTTTATGGTTTGAGATACTCGTCACGGCCAGGGCCCCGGTTAATGGTTAATGAATACTAGTTGTATAAAAGTGATCTAATAGGCTTGAACGGTGCATGCAATAGATTAAGTTTATTTGATTCCTAGTGATGTATGATATTATATGTGTGATGTAGAAGTATGCCTTAGGTGACATGAAGTTGCGGCATTCTTTCTAAGGCTATTACATATTGCGTGTGGCTAGTAGTACCGTTGAGTTGCTAAATGGGGAAAGACTAGTAGATGGTATATAGGTTCTAAATAGTTAGGTTAAAGAATTTTGATTGATAGTGTTGAGCCTTTTATATGATCTTGATTCTCATAGTAATGAGGCATAAGTTGGGAGTCACAATATTAGTACGCTATGTCGAAAGTGGTTTGGTTTCAAAGGCTTGGTGATATCCATGTTAAGTGTTAGAATCTAAGTTTGAGTTTTGAAGGTTGACCCGATAGAAATAAGTGTGCAAACTAATGTATCCCAGAAGGTAGTTATTCGAGTTAAGTTCTATGATATACATGCATTGTCATTTTTTTTCATACCCTAGAGTGCAGTAAGTGTAGTTCAGTTAGAATCTGGTAAAGGATCTCCCAAACTCTAGATGATGACGTGAAGCTGAGGGGGAGATGATAGAACGAATGACCAAGTAAGGCTCTCAGATTCTAGTAGTGATGCAGTATGATTTAGAACATCAGAAAGTGAGCGTGGATCTCAACCCATTCCTACCTCAGTATTTTTTTTTAGTTATCTGGATTCTTACTCATGACTTATGATTCAGTTCCGAGATCATAGTTCATTATTCCGGTATATGATAGAGAGTCACGTACTCTTCCAGTTCCAAGATAATAAGTTCTAGTTCATTCAAGTAGTCGGGATCACATTCCTTATGTTATGAACTCTAGTTGAGGTCATGCAACTCATGACGCATGTACTCACTCTTTATAGTGTGCTCAGTCCCGTATAAAGATCTTTTCACGCTTGAGGGTCTTATG
>NW_025821403.1:0-4368 GCF_002878395.1 Capsicum annuum
CAAGTTTCTGGTCTTCAGGAATTTTGACCTTGCCAACGACATTTCCACCTCGACCAGAATAAATCAGCTCATGAGCATCTCCCACATCATCATCATAGGCCCCTGCAGCAAAAATACTAGTTGCAACCAACAGTCCTCTGTCCATGAAATCAATACTAGCCTCATATAAGTGATGAACTCCCACAAGAACAAATTCAACCCTATATTGGAACAAACCTCCAACTTCTCCTGGTATCTGATATCCTGTATTTACTTCCTTCCCTTTTTCTTTGACGTTTTTTGCTGCTTGAAGATCAATCGTTATGATTTTATCCTTCTTCCCTGACTTTGATTTTTCCCCTTGCAAGATTTTTTCTACCGTTAGAATGAGTCTCTCTAACTCTACTACGAGCAACACTGCAACTGAAATTCTTTGGACCTAAGATGGTCAAGTCACATCAAACGCATACTTCCCCTGTCTAATAGGAGAATCCTCACGTGGTGCTTCACAATTCAAACTACAAGTTCCATAATTGTTGAAAACAAGTGCACTTAAATATCCTGCCACAGCTTCACCAACAAAACCTTACACCTGCCAAACAGTCTCTGGATTTTTTGGTTTAGGGACACTTTTGCTGGCAACACCAAAGGATTTCTGTCGATACATGTTACGCTTTTAAACTTGGTTTCTATTCATTTGGCCTTCTAAGCTAGATTCATTCCTCTGCCTCCAGTCGGTGGATGTCTCAGCCATCAGACCTTGCACAATTGGCTTAGTAGTTTGTTTCTTCTGCCTCCATGGAGAAAAGGCTTATCCGTCAACCCATGCACCATTAGCCTAATAATTTTATCTCCAGAACCAAAACCATATCTTGCAATAGTCGCCTATTCACGGTTATTCGGTGAATTTACAACAATCTCCTTCCGCACAATTTTTCCTGTATTTCCGTTCTCCTTTTTTGTCATCACCTTTGGCAACATCACAGTTACTTCAAGTTGGCTCCTTCCAACATAGTTATCTCGGACATTTTCGGGGTCTTCAAAGTGAGTTGTTCTTCTTTCCATTAAGCTTCATTTAAGACCACACATCTAAGAAGCTTATACGTGATCGCACAAAAAGGCTGAGCATTGGTTGAAAAATTTCAGTTCTGATTATAGGATCATACGAGTCAGCCCGTACAAGCTTATGTTTCCATGAATATAGACACCCTATACTATATCCATGAATAATTAAGAATGAAAGAGTCACTACAAAAGATCACATTTCAAGTACCTATACCTAAACATTTCAACTCACTAATTCATAATTCAAGTTACTAAACTTAACTAAATTCAAAACAAAAGATCATATTTCAAGCACCTACACTTAAACAAATCGAAGTAACTAATTCACTTCACAAGTTACAAAATCTTAACAAAATTCAAAACAAAAGATCACATTTCAAATACCTACACTTAAGCAAATCGAAGTAACTAAGTCCCTTCTCAAGTGACCACACTTTACTAAATTCAAAACAAAACTTCACATTTCAAGTAACTACACCTAAACATTTAAAGTTGCTAATTCACTTCACAAGTTACCAAACTTAACTAAATTCAAAACCCAAGTTCACCTTTCAAGTACCAACACCTAAACATTTTCAAGTAACTAATTCACTTCTCAAGTGACCACACTTTGCTAAATTCAAAACAAAAGTTCACATTTCAAGTAACTACACCTAAACATTTCAACTCACTAATTCACTTCACAAGTTACCAAGCTTAACTAAATTCAAAACAAAAGATCGCATTCCAAGTACCTACACTTAAACAAATCGAAGTAACTAATTCACTTCTAGAGTGACAACACTTTACTAAATTCAAAACATAAGTTCACATTTCAAGTAACTATACCTAAGCAAATCGAAGTAACTAAGTCCCTTCTCAAGTGACCACACTTTACTAAATTCAAAACAAAACTTCAGATTTCAAGGAACTACACCTAAACAATTCAAGTCGCTAATTCACTTCACAAGTTACCAAACTTACCTAAATTCAAAGTCCAAGTTCACCTTTCAAATACCTACACCTAAACATTAGCAAGTCACTAAGTCACTTCTCAAGTGACCACACTTTACTAAATGCAAAATAAAAGTTCACATTTCAAGTAACTACACCTAAACATTTCAATTCACTAATTCATTTCTCAAGTGACCAAACTTAACTAAATTCAAAACAAAAGATCGTATTTCAAGTACCTACACTTAAACAAATCAAAGTATTTCAAACTTCTTTATCTTATTCTTAATAAATATGGTAAACCCTTCCCACTTAAATCTATTCTTATAATAGGTCTCAAGAATTAAAAAAAATATTGATTTGGCCCATTAACTTTCCACTTACAATTTCAAACTTTCTTTTATATTTTTTCTTTTCTTTTTATCATCATTTATGCTTTTGTTTGTCACTTTCTTGCCTAGCTATTCAGTAAGCTCACCTGAGTGACATAATTTAGTGGCTAGGTTTCCAGAAGCTAACAACAAATCAAAAAGAAACTTAGGTTTACTAACATGAAAGAAGACAAACTTAAGTCCCATAATACAATGTATTTCACATATACTCAGATAAATTACTGATTAGTTTATCTTACGTTATTATATATATACCTTCAACAGTAAATTTGGTTTAAATCGTATAATCTGAAGAGAAATTAAAATCCTTTTCGATAAATAGTGATGAATAACTTCAAAAGGTATTCAAAATTAGGAGTAGACATCAATAATTAGCAATTAATTATATATTTTAACGATAATTTTGTCAATTGTTGTTAAAAATGACATTTGTAATAAACATCTAATATATCCGACGTTTATATCAAATGCCACTATTTTAGCATGATTTTCACTAAATATCACTGAAATCAATGACATTTACATTAAACATCATAATATATTTAACATTTGAGTCAAATGTCACTATTTTCTCGACTCTTTTGCTAAATTTTGCTAAAATCAATGACGTTTTGCAACAAATGTCCTTATTTTATTGACATTTTTTTATCAAATGTCATCGTTTTTACGACATTTGATGTCAAATGTCATTATTTTACGAAAATTGTTCATAAATGTCAAGAAATTCTTCATTTTCTGACATTTATTTCAAATGTCGCTAAATAAATGTCATCGTATCGTCATTTTCTTGTAGTGATTTCAGGATTATGATGCACAGTCCTAGGGTCCCGTTAAGCAGTAGATTAACTTGTCACAAGTTCGCAGCTGGTGAGCCTCCCTTATTACGGAGGGTCTAATGTATATGTCATTGTTATTTATTTTGATTCAGGGTCCGACTGGAGGCCTTGTCCCAGTCTTTAGACAGGGATTATTTTCAGTTAGTAGAGATTTCGCAGACAAGTGTTAGATGTTGATCTTTATGAATTTATTTCAGTATTGAGTAGTTTGAAATAAAAGTTGATCATGATTCCGTTGTAATCATTTTCCACATTTTTTCTTTATTGTATATGAATGGTGTTCACGATTGTCAGATAGAAAGGGGTGCCCGGGCCTTTATGGTTCGAGATGCTCGTCGCAGTCAGGGCCCCAGCTCGGGTCGTGAAAAACTTGGTATCATAGAACGGTTCAAGGTCCCAGGGTGTCTGCGAAATTGAGTCTAGTAGAGTCTTTCTTATGAGTGTATCGTGCACCACACTTATAATCAGGAGGCTACCGGGCATTTAGGAGTTGTTTCTTATTCTTTCATACTCTAGTTCTGCTATCGAGTTGTCCATGAGAGAGTTATATAAATTCATTCCTTGTTCTAATTTCATGGGCCATGCCTCACTGTCGAGATAATACAAGTCTAAGAGTCTAGCTCCTCAATGATGTTGTTTTCTCTGATTGAGTCATCCATAAAGTTATGAGACAACATGAGGACTTGGGAGGAGTCCATTAGTCTTCAGGTTATATTGATTTGAGTGTATGCTTTTATTATTATGATGAAATCGTGCTTTTCATCTTAAGATACAAAGTCTATTCTGTCCCCTTTCAAAATTCTTGTTGTGGATATCATGCATAAGTGTAATGATGTTTAGCAGAATGTTAGAACTATATTTCCATCCGAGTAGTAGAAATTAATAAAGTGTCATGATCTATTGGTAGTGAAATGGGTCAAGAAGTTGGTGATATGAAGTCACAAGGCTAGAAGTCAGAGTGAGGGTGTTTGTGAAGGAAGTGACTGGATATGATTATTATTTATTGAAAATAGAGAAGGAGCTCAAAGTGGATAGTTATGGTGGTTATAGAAATGATTTATAGGTTATGAATGGAAAAAGATAGACTAGTCAATAAGTTATGGGTAAAGACTCATTGGTGTTTCTGGAATTTGGTGATAGTGAGAATATATACATGTGTCACG
>NW_025821404.1:0-7539 GCF_002878395.1 Capsicum annuum
TGTATTCATTTTTTAGATTTAATAATTGTGGGGGTACAGATGTTTTGATTTTTGACAGAATATTTTACAACTTTATCTTAGGAAAATTGTATGTTTTCAAGCAACCGATGTTGTATTTAACACTAGATTTTAGTGTTTTCTGGTTAAGGGGTGAGCCATAGAAAAAACTTGGAAAAATAGCATAAAAAGACCCCTAAAGGGCAAACTGGCAGACCGTCAGCCATGCGGCGGACCGCCAGGGTGATCGCTAGAACAAAATAGAAAGAAGGAATCGAGTGACCTTTGCGATGGTCCAAGTGGTGAACCGCCAGATTTGCGATGGACCGCCAACTTGGCCGTCAGTCTTAACCAGAACTCAGTATTTTAGAAGACCCAGCGACGACCAATGTGATGGAACGTTAGTCCAGCGACGGTCCACCAATATAATTGTCAGACCTAAAGAGAACCTGATATTTTGAGACATCAAATGATGACCCATGCGATGGACCGTCAGGCCTCTGACGGGCTATCAGTTTGACCGCCAACTTGGACGCGGCTTTTTCTGAGTTTAAATTTTAAATCTTCTGTACTTGGGAGCATATAAATACCCAGTTAGGGTTTTATTTCTTTCATCTTGGATATTGTTACCTTAGTTTTCTATCTTTGGAAACTCTGCAACGTAGTAGCCTGTGAATCAAGCAAAAATTATGGATCTAATCATTCCATTTCTATTGAAGATTCAAGAACTAATTTTTGTAACTTTTATAAGTGATTTCTGAATTTATTTATGAATACTACAAAGATTCTTTCTCTTTCTTCTATGGAGATATGTGGCTAAGCTCCCATAACTAGGGTTAGGGGGCCTTGATATGAAACACTGATTTGGGTTGTGATTCTAATTGAGTTTCATGGGTAGTTGACATTGCATAAACCCTTCTACACTTTAACAATTTTTTTTGGTTGCAAACTTGAAAAGCGAGCCCAAGAACATCACTTGTTTGAATAGAAAAGTGTTTGTTGGGAAAAGAAAGGGTTTACATGGAATCTAGAGGATTTAACCTTTAGATTAATGGTAAATGTCTTAACAGGATTGAACTACATGAGAAAATAATTGAATAATTAATGCATTCTTTAAGTTTGAGAGAATTAAAGGATGAACTATCCATTGAGGTTTAGAAACTAATGGGTAAATAATAGGATTCAACTACTCTTGCAATTGAAGTTATTAATTGGAACTTAAAAGTGATTCACAACCCAAGTTGTTTAAGCATCTTGGTAACCATAGCTCTAGTTTGTTTAATATCATTGAATGACTACCTGCGAAAAGAATCATTAGTTGGAACAACTCTATTACAATTATTTACAATATAATTCATAAATCAAAACCCCTTTACTCAGGAACCTTTGATCAACAGGCTGATAATAATCACAATACTTAGTGAACAAAGTATTCCTTGTGGGATTCAACACCCAATCTAGTTGCATTTTATATTTGACAGCGACCGCTTACTCTCTCATAAAAGAGGTGTAATTTAGGCATATCAAAATTTAGCACCGTTGTCGGGGAATACGGTTGTCAATTAAGTTTGTGTTTGTTAATTGACCTTTGGTCAGGTTTCCCAAATTTTACCCTTTTTTGTTGTTTTTGTTCTGTGCAAGGTAGTTATTGTTTATGCCAAGTACACGGAGATCAGGTACACCATTATTACCAGTACATTCAGAATCGCAGTTGATTGGCAGAATGGCAGACCCACAAGATGCTGAAAGACTAGTCGTCTTGGCTAGAGCTCCGCTTAACCAACAGAATGATGGCCAGCCGATGCGTTATCCTAATCTCGATGATGATGATTTGGGGGATGATGATTTATTAGATCCTATTAACCGAAGGCGTGTAGAGAATGTGGCTACACTGGTAAACTGCAATGTAAATAGGAATTGCGTCTTCAGGGCGAGGTAAGAGCATCAACCTGTGCAGTTTGATCTTAATGATGATGAGGATGGAATGGATGGAGCAGGTTTAAATGGAGCTATTATTCCTCCACCTCTGGCACCTGGACCTAAGTTCAATATTACCAGCATGATGATTCAACTCCTTCATCTCAAGGGGTTGTTCGGTGGTCTTCCTGGAGATGATCCTAACATGTATTTAGTGAATTTTGTCACCATTTGCAAGTCTTTTGATAACCCAAGAGTGGGTCAGAATACCATCTGCTTGTATTTGTTTCCCTTGTCTCTGTCTAGGGAGGCAATACTATGACTTAATGGATTGAATCCCGATTCTATAACCAACTGGAGGCAGTTGAAAGAGGCTTTCCTAGAAAGGATCTTTCCACCTTCCAGGAGGGTACAGTTGAGGGATGAGATCAGCAACTTTCGGCAGCTTCCAACCGAGGCTCTTCATGAGACCTGGAGAGGTTTAAAAAGAAGCTGATGCAATGCCTGAACCATAATATGACAGATATTCATTTAAAGGAGACTCTCTACAGAGCCTTAAACTCTATTATGAAGCCAGTCATGGATAATATTGTAGGAGGATCATTTATGGATCTCACTTTTCCAGAATCCTCAGAGATGCTCGATAGAATGACCAAATTAAGTAGAGCTTAGCATACCAGGGATTCTGTGGTAGCAAGCCCTACTGTGTCGTTGGTATGACTGCAGAGCAAAGCAAGAAAGAGAAGGAACGTGATCAGGACATGGCACATTTGAAGACGCAGATGGATCTGCTGACTAAGAATTTATTATCTGGAAAAATGGAGAAGGTGAAAGTTGTTGCATCCCAAGGTAGAACTGACTTAGATTCAGAAGAAGAGGTGAACTATCTAAATAATCAGGGGGTTTTCGAGGCAAAATCAAAGGAAATCAAGGTCGGAACTATCACGACAAGGCTGGTTACAAGGATAGGGATCAAGGGAACTGGAAGAACAAAAATGATAGGAGTGGACTATATGAGCCTCCTAAAAGCCGAGATAATACTGCAACAAGCTCTGGAAAAATATCCATGGAGGACATGATGGAAAAGCTATTAAAGGAAGTCGAGGCTACCAACTCTGAGGTGACTATTATGAAGAGTGATTTGTTCTCCATGAGTCATTTGGTAAATTCACACTCAACTTCTATCAAACAGTTGGAGAGCAACAAATGAGCCAACTATCAATAACATTGAACCAGAGAAAGAATGGAACTTTCCATGGCGATATAGTTTAGAATCCTTGTAATGATGGCTCTTGCATGGCAGTTACCACATGGAGTGGTAAGGTATTGCCAGGACCTTCTGTGGGCAGAACAGTGACTAAAAATACGACCGAAGAGGATGTTGAGCATAAAGAAAGTGATTCAGTAGAGTCTGAGAAACTGGATAGCATTGACATTCCTTCTAATCATCAACAGGTTGATGAATTAGAAAAAGGGAAATATAAGGAGAAGGATGCATTGGTAACGACTCTCCCAAAACCACCGCCTCCCTTCTCCATAGATTAAAGAAGAAAGTGAATGATACAAGTTTTAGCAAATATATGCCTATATTGAAGCAGCTGACGGTGAATGTACCCTTAGTGGAGGCATTAGAGCAGATGCCTGGGTATGCTAAGTTCATGAAATACCTGTTGACAAAGAAGAAAGCAGTGAGTTATGAACTAATAGATAATCTTCATCACTGTGGAGCTCTTTCAATAAGGTCTCTGGTACAAAAGAAAGTGGACCCAGGAGCATTCATGATTCCTTGTACTATTGGGTCTCTTACTTTTGCTAAGGCCTTGTGTGATCTGGGAGCGAGTATAAACCCGATGCCGCTTGTTGTTTATAAGAAGCTGGGTTTGGGAGATGCTACACCCACAAACATGCGACTAGTAATGGCGGACAGGTCAGTAAAGCGGCTAGTTGGTATTTTATAAGATGTGCTAGTGAAGGTGGCTAGCTTCATATTTTCTATGGACTTCATTATTCTGGATTGCGAGATGGATTTCGAGGTACCCATAATCTTGGGTCGACCTTTTTTCACAACCAAAAGTGTGCTTATTGATTTTTTGAGCTAATGAGCTCTTATTCTGGCTTAATGATGAAGTGGTTTAGGTTGATGTGTGCCAATCTATGAATAATCATAAGAAAATGAGTTTGTTCTCTATTATTGATGTCTACTATGAGAATGAGCAGGAGGTTATGATAGAAGAGAAATTTGTTGTTGAGCCCTTAGCTGCAGTCTTCATGAATTTTGATAGTGAGGGCATTGAAGAGTATGAAGAGACTGTTTGTGCATTGACGGGAATGGGATCATATTCTTATACTCCCAAAAAGCTGGATCTGGATCTTAAAAATTGCCCAACACTACCGGCTAAGCCATCTATTAAGGAGCCATTGGTGTTGGAGTTGAAGGAGTTACCAGGTCACCTTCAATATGTGTTTCTAGGCTGTGAAAACACGCTACGTGTGATTATTGCAGCTGATTTGGGTAAGCAACAGGTGGAGGCACTTATTTTTGTACTTTAGAGATACAAAAGGGCGATAGGATAGACTATCGCAGATATCATTCGCATTCCTCCAGGTATTTGCACTCATAAAATTTAGTTAGAGGAAGACTGCGTCACAACCATCAAGCACCAATGCCAACTTAACCCACCTATGTAAGGGGTGGTTAAGAAGGAGATTATCAAATAGCTTGATGCAGGAGTTGTATATCCCATTTCTGATAGTAAGTGGGTGAGCCCTGTATAATGTGTGCCCAAGAAAGGAGGCATGAATATTGTAGTGAATGAGAAAAATGAATTGATACCACCAGACCTGTCAATGGATGGAGAGTTTGGATGGATTATCGAAAACTCAACTCATAGACGTTGAAGGACCACTTCCCAATGCCTTTCATTAATCAGATACTTAATCGGTTGGTGGGAAAAGGTTGGTATTGTTTTCTGGATGGGTATTCTGTCTATAATCAGATTTTTATAGCCCTGGATATTCAGGAAAAGATGACATGTACCTATCGTATGGTACTTTTACGTTTAAGAATATGTCGTTTGGATTGTGTAATGCACCCGCTACCTTTCAACAGCACATAATGTCTATATTTTCTGATATGGTCGAAGACACCTTGGAGGAATTTATGGATGACTTTTCAGTAGTTGGTGATTCTTTTAAGCTTTGTCTGGTGAATCTTAGTAGAGCCTTGCAACGATGTGAAGAATTTAATCTTGTGATAACTGGGAGAAGTGACACTTCATGGTGAAGGAGGGCATTGTTCTTGGGCATAAAATTTCAGCCAAGGGGATCGAGGTCGACCGGGCTAAGGTCGAGGTTATTGAGAACCTACCACCTTCTATTTCAGTAAAAAGGGTACGTAGTTTCCTTGGTCACGCGGGCTACCGCCTCCCATTTCAGTAAAAGGGGTACGTAGTTTCCTTGGTCACGCGGGCTTCTATCAGATATTTATAAAAGATTTCTCAAAAATTGCAAATCCACTTTGCAAACTTTTGGAGAAGGAGGATAAGTTAAACTTTGATGATGATTGCTTGGGGGCATTTGAATGCCTTAAAGAGAAGTTAGTTGGCGCCCCTATTATTGTTGCACCAGATTGGTCAAAGTTATTTAAGATTATGTATGATGCAAGTAGTTTTGCACTTGGGGATTTACTTATCTAAAAGCGGGATAAATTGTTTTATCCTATCTACTATGCAAGCAAAGCGCTGAAAGAACTACTCTGTCATTGAACAGGAACTTCTTGCAGTGGTCTATGCCTTCAAGAAGTTTCGGGCTTATTTTTTAGGAACCAAGGTGGTGGTCCACACTGACCACGTAGCCTTGAGATATTTGATGGAGAAAAATGATGCAAAACCAAGGTTGATTAGATGGGTGTTGCTGCCTCAAGAGTTTGACTTCGAAGTCAAAGATCGGAAAGGTTGAGTATCGTAAAGGTGACCGTACTGCTAGAAAGGTGTTGCAAAGTATCTACTATTGGCCGACTTTATTCAAAGATTCTTATGAGTTCGTGAGAAGATGTGACCAATGTCAGAGACAGGGTTCAATCTCTAAGCACCATGAGATACTTTGACAAAAATAATGGAAGTAGAATTGTTCGACGTCTGGGGCATCAACTTCATGAGGCCTTTTGTAAGCTCATATAGGATGAAATACATTCTAGTTGTTGTTGATTATGTATCTAAATGGGTTGAAGTCGTTGCTTTAGCTGACAACGAAGGAAAGAGAGTGGTTGCGTTCTTTAAAAGGAATAGTTTCTCTCGATTTGGGATGACATGCACCATTATAAGTGACGGTGGATCTCACTTTTGCAATCGAGTATTTCGAGCTGCCTTAGCAAAGTATGGTTTTAAGCAACATAAGGTAGAAACTCCATAACACCCATAAACTAGTGGGTAAGTGGAGATTTTGAATAGAGAGATCAAAGCCATCCTTACTAAAATAGTGAATGCTAGCAGACAAGACTAGTCTAGGAAGCTGGATGATGCATTATGGGCATACATAACAACTTTCAAGACACCCATTGGCAAGTCACCGTACCAATTAGTTTACGGAAAGGCATATCATTCGCCAATTGAATTGGATCATACGACGTAGTGGGCACTAAAGAGGATGAATTTAAATTAGAGTGAGGCAGTGCAGTTGAGATTGAGACAGCTGAATGAGATGGATGAGTTCCATCTCGGTGCGTATGAAAGGGAAGATCTTTACAAAGAGAAGATGAAGAAGTACCACGACCGGAGGATTGCAAAAAGAAATTTTCAAAAGGGTAATTTTCAAATCCAGACTGAAGTGTTCCCAGGTAATCTTAAATCAAAATGGTCGGGTCTATTCCAAGTTAATCCAGTCTACTAGTCTGGAGTAGTTGAACTTGCAAATGAAGAAGGAAGTGCCTTCAAAATGAATGGGCAGTGACTGAAGTTGTATATCGGTCCAATGAACTCGATAAAGTGCATAGCTACTATCTACTTGATGAAGTCTGAGTAATCGAGATAATTACATCGTGCCGTGATATTAAATCAGGCGCTAGTAGGAGACAACTCAAAAGGTGTTGTTGTAAGCATAGCTAGAGTTTATTTGATATTTTTGTGCATTTTTAATATGTTTATGGAGTGTGCAGGACTGAAGATGTAGAATAGAAGGAGTTTTATAGTGGATAAGGGGTCGACGGAGAGACTGACGGACCATCGAAGGCTCGACGAGCCGCCAAAGGAACCGTCAAAGAAATAAAAAAAATTGACATTCTATTTAAATCTTGACGGTCGAGTTGGTGGACCGTCGATGGTCTGACGGACCGTCATTCCAACCGTTAACCTGAAGGTGAAATTCTGAAATACTAGAACACACTGACGGATGGATCGATAGACCATTAATTCATCGACGACCGTCGTAACAACCGTCACAATGAATCCTATTTAAACGATTTTTCTTGGTTGCAAACTTAAAAAGTGATCCCAAGAACATCACTTGTTCAAATAGAAAAGTGTTTGTTGGGAAAAGAAAGGGTTTATATGGAATCTAGAGACGTTAACCTTTAGATTAATGGAAAATGCCTTAACAGGATTGACCTACATGAGAAAATAGTTGAATAAT
>NW_025821405.1:0-1769 GCF_002878395.1 Capsicum annuum
TTTTTTTGTAAATATAAAATCATGTGCAACTCACATACACTAAACAATCTATAATCTACCAACAACTTCATGGAACTCCTCGCCCTCAAGCATGGTCTTCACCTTGCAATAGACCATAATCTAATTCCTTTGGATATCTGTGTAGACTCTCTTCAGGTGATCAACATGTTGAATAATGAGAACTTACTTTATAACTCAATTATTTTGGAATGTAGATCTTTACTAGAGAAGATGGGGAATCCTCCGGTGCATCACATATACAGGAAACAAAATAGAGTTGCAGACTCTTTGGCGAAGCTAGGCTCCAACAAAGGCTTGTTCGAAAGGATGCATATTTTTGCTACTCCTCCACCTAGTATAGGACTAACTTTTTGGAAAGATTACAAGGGAAAAACTCTCTCATGCCTTGTACCTAGTAGTGTAAACTTTGATCATACCTCTCATGTTTTTGTACCAGACTAGCTCTGAATTGTAACCAACTATCTTCATTTACTTAATGCACTTCTATTTCACCAAAAATAATCTATAATCTATAATAATATATTAAAAGTGTGAAGGACCTTAGAAATGTCATTTGAACTTTTTGCCCTTCATTAAAAGTCTTTGCTTTAGATAAAATCATTTTTCACTAATTTTCATAATATTTAAGAGTTGAAAATTAATTAAATATATTTATGGTAAAACGTTTCCTTATTAAAATCATCATAAATCACTATTTTTTTTTTAATATTTAAGAGTTGAAAATTAATTAAATATGTTTTGGATAAAACGTTTCCTTATTAGAAGTTATCAGAATTACTGACAATTAGTACTTTTTTCATTAGTTTAAGAATTCTAAATTAACTATATTTGCTTTTAAAAAAATTTGAAAAATCTAGAAATAAATATAAAAGCATTACAATAAGAAAAATTTAAGAAGTACCAAATTTTTTAAAAAGTTTTAAATACGTAATAAGGATGTAATTAATAATTTTGTAAAGATTTAATTTTAAAAACAAGAAAAAAATTTATATATAGAAAAAAAAAATAATCATACCACAAATATTAGCTTCTGACAACAAGGGAAAGATGTACTACATGACGAATGTCAAAGCGACGATATAAAATATATGTGTTTACACTAAAAAAAATATGTTTATGTTTACATTATTATATTAAAGTGTGAAAAATCTTTAAAAAGTGATTTAAACTTTTACACCTCATTAAAAATCTCTGAAATAGATAAAATTATTTCATTTGGAATAATCAAACGTTAGACGTGCGAAGCACGTGTGACTAAACCAGTAAAATTAAAAGTGTGAATGGCCTTAGAAATATTGTTTGAACCTTTTGTCCATCAATAAAAGTTTTTGTTTTAGACAAAATCAATTTTTCACTATTTTTAAAAATATTTAAGAGTTGAAAATTAACTATTTATAGTAAAAGCTTTCGTTATTAGAATTAATGACAATTAATATCTTTTCCAGTTGGTTTAAGAATTCTAAATTAGCTAAAGTTGATTTTAAAAAGATTTGAAAAATCTAGAAGTACCAAATTTTTGAAAGTTTAGTAAACAAAGATTTTCTAAAGATTTAACTTTAAAAATAAGAAAAGATTTTAAATATAAAAAAGTAATAAAATATCGTACAACAAATATGGTTGTCACGATCCGAACACGGGCCAGGCCGTGACGGGCATCTCAAGCACACCATGAGCTGGAGATAACCCCCTTAGCCTTACCTCAAGATCACAATAAAAGTAAACATCGAAAGCCAACCAAAGTAATAAGA
>NW_025821406.1:0-1370 GCF_002878395.1 Capsicum annuum
CTGGTCCCCGCATTTTCCTGTTCAAATTTTATGGTGAGGGTGCCCCAGGTCAGAGCAAGAAAAGAAAGTGGACTCAGGCAAGTAGACCAGAAGGGCACAAATTCTTGTATACCTTCATCAACCTACCCTTTTGATAACATCTCAGGTTAGATATGGGAGGTTAGGGAGCTAGTGTCCAGATTACCTTAGGGACCAGGAGAGTCCTCCACTATTCGCCACTCATATGTGACTTGGTCAGATTATGACATATACCATGAGGATAAAAAGAAGCAGAAAGCCACTATTTCTAAGTTAGAGGGATCCTACTTATCCTTATCCGAATCACATCGGGACCTCATGGAATCTTATGAAAAGATAAAGAAAAGGGAGAAAAAGGGGGACAAATTCTTTAGCAAGATGTGGAAAGGGGTAAAGGGACTGTGGAAGTTTCTAAAACCCTATGATAGTTTGCCTTCTCTTTGGGTGGAGAGTAATAATGAGGCCCCTATAAATTAGTTTATTGATGATGCCGGTGGTGAAAGTGCAGAGTCAGCAGGAGAGAGAAGCTCCTAAAGCAGATTCAGGAAGGACCCTTACTTTTTATCTATGCATTTATTGATCATACAGTGTGGACACTGCTATATTTTAAGTTGGGGGTGCCTTTACCTATATTTGTATTATTTTGATGTGTTGCTGGATATTATTTTGGATGACATTGCGGATACCATTTTATTTTTGTTTTGGGATGCCATATTTGGGCACTCTTATAGTGCCTACATTTTTCATGGATTATCATGTTGTTTTGTTTTGGTTTTATTTTTTACTTTAGTTTTATTTTGATTATGATAATGCATGATGAACCTTGCTCTATGATAGATTGAGTGATGAGATTCTTAAAGGTAAAGCGTCATATTTGGGTTTTGAGCTATAGATGTAGGGGAATTTTGAATACTTGTGGCATCTAAGTCATTAATGCAAGGGAAGTCTGAGTACCTGTGGCATTGTAAATTTAGGATTTTATTATGCACCATTGGTGAAGTCTAAGTAGCCATATGGTTGGTTTGCCCATATTGAGCCAAAATGTGAGGCTAAGGCTTTGGTTGTATCCATAAGTTGGCAAATTGAGCATGGTGCTAATGTAAAATAAACACCCCCCACCCAAAATTTTTCAAAAATCAAGGGCATGGACATGAGCAACTTTGTAACAAAGCTTTTTCTCTCTTTGTTGCTCCATAAATTGTTTACTTGTGAATAGTGATAAATACTCCTATTTTGTCTCCAACGGGAGGGGCAATTGAGCCTCTTTAGAGAATTTTGCATTCCATGTGTGGTGACTATTTGCATTCATCTCTTGTATACTTGTGTTATATAGAACTTTCCCCATTAGTCTC
>NW_025821407.1:0-1273 GCF_002878395.1 Capsicum annuum
GGGAGATTGATCTTTTGATAGAGGAATTTCATGTCTAAAATAAAAAATCCTTTTGGAATCTTGCATGCTAACCTTGGCAAGAATTGTATCAATATAAAGTGTTTGTGATAAGCCTAATATTCTTTGCTTACAATTTTGCATGAGCTTGCTCCCAAGAATATGAGTCGCTTCACCCGAGTCTTTCATATTAAAACTAAAGGACAACCACTCCTTGACTAAATTCAACATTCTCACATTATTTCCTATAAGCAAGATATTATCTATGTACAAAATAAACACACTACTTTATCTCCATCTCATTTTTATAGATGCATGACTCGTTATCATATTGATTAAAATTAAAAGTCTTAATCGAATTGTAAAAACATGTATTTCATTCCCTATATGCTTGTTTCAATCAATGAATGATTTTTTTCAGCTTTCAAAATATGTGTTCATTGTCGCTTTTCACGATATCCTCTGATTATGCCTTATATATGCACTTATGAAGACTTTCGTTAAGTAAGTTGTCTTAAAATTTATTTGTCAAATATCATAATCATAATGATAAGCAGTGGATAAGAGAATTCTAATGGATTTAATCATGATTACCGGTAAAAAGGTTTCCTCATAATCAGTTTCTTCTTTTTTAGTATACCCTTTTGCAACAAGCTTAACCTTAAAAGTTTGCAATTTTTCATACTCCTCTTTTTTAGATCCATCTACACCCGATGAATTTGACTTTTGTAGGTGATTATACAAAATCCCAGACTTAATTGGAGTACATTGACTCCATTTTAAATTTCATCATGACAATACACTTTTTAGCATCTATATCTTATAGTGCTTTGGCGTAGTTAAGAAGTTTCGTATTAGGTCTTCAGGATTTTATTATAATATTGTACCAATAGCGCAAATTGAATAGATCTTCTAATAAATCTTCCACTAAGGTGGCTCACTATATTATCAACCACATTCGTCTGATCTTGTGGTTGGACCATAATATCATTTTCAAAAATTAAATTTTAATCATCATGAAATTTTTTCTCAAGTACAGGTTGCTTAATAAGTGCGGGCTAGTCAACATTACTCCCATTGTTTTGAGGCAGTGAGATGTCATACCTATGCTCTTGCACATCCCGCTGTCTATTAATACCGCTCTCACTACGATAATAAAGTGATGTGTTGATACTGTCTTGTGGAATAGATTCTTGAGATACATCATTATTTATTCCATTGCTTAATTCCTTTAAAACGAGTTTACTTTATGGTGCATGGTTCATTACATAGTCAT
>NW_025821408.1:0-2218 GCF_002878395.1 Capsicum annuum
AGGGAAACTCAGAGTAGGCAGAAGGCTTATATAGATCGTAGACTTCTAAAATGCCTCAAATTTTGGCCCTTATAAAAATTCTCAGGTTTTGGTCCTTTCGTCCATCATAGGACTCACACTATAAGTCATATGGTATGGTGACAGGTCTAAGGAATATTTTTATGTTGGTTAGTGTGTTGTTGGACTAGTTTTTTCCTAGGTATGAGAAGACTTCATACAAGTCATATGGTCAAGTGATGAGAAGTATAGGGTCCAATTGTATATTATCCAGTATCTAGCCCTTGATGATCTGTCATGGGTATGACTTGATGATATTAGTCATATGGCGATGATATGATTTGGGCAAGGGAATTGTATGTTGGATAAAATATGGTGTCCAACTTTCTACTCTACTGATGATTTAAGGGTACCACTTGTATGTTGTGGTGATGACTTAGAGGGTCCAATCATCCCCACCTACAAGTTTCCTACAACTTTTAGTTTGAGGGTATTTTGGATATTTCACACCCTAAGACCTTAAGACCTCACATGTTATAACATATTTTGGGCATTTATTCTACACTTTAGAAGATCTAACACTTTCTAAACTCTCTCTAAAACTTCTTAAGAAAGATTGGGCTAGGGTTTATTTAAGGTGGTCATCTAGAGGCTTTAGGGTCAAATTCTCTCTGTGAATCTTCGTAACTCAGGCATGTGACTCTTCCTTTATTGTTAGTTCACAAACATTATGTGTTTTAAACATTGTTCAAGAATCATTAAGGGTAGTTCTGAAAACCATGGTTGAGGGTTTGAATGCACAATGTTGAGTATTGTTTTCCTATGTTTTAAGTCATGATTATACATGTTTTGAAAATAGTTTAGTGCATGTAGGTGCATGAGAATTGCGGTTTAATAAATGGGTCATGTTTAACCCTAAGCTTGATGGTTTTTGGCTTGAATAATGATTTGATAATGGTATGCCTTAAACCTATTTGTGAAAATGTTAATGACAAAAATCAGGTCACATATGAATTGTGTTTTGAACTAAGGTATTGGCCTATGAATGTTGATGATTGGTAAATGATTTTATGAAGGCCTTGTTATCCATAAATTGATTTGAATCATAACCTTGGTTGTTTAATTGGCTAAATGGGTTTGACTCCCTAAATGTTGAAGTGAATTAATTTCTAGGTTTAGACAATGGGTTCAAGTCCCAAAGTAGTTTGATAATGGTTATGGCATGTTGTACGCTTGCAAGTGAGATTGGTATGATGATACCAATGGGATTTCTTCGGTAAGTAATTAGATTAATGGTTGTGTATAGGTGTAAGGAATGTTTTACTTGGGCTTTAAAGAGGGATATGTAGCAGGTTGTGAAAGTGAGGTCCGAAGGACTAATGCTAATAAACATGCTAGACGGTGAGGGTGGCTATATGATCGGGAGATTTGAGTCCCCCGAATGGATATATGAATAGGAGTATTGAGTCCCCCATATATATACATTGGTGCATAAGTCACCTTGATTATTCCGGGAGGTTTGAGTCCCCTATAATGGCATATATGGATATAGATATTCTTTGGTTCATGCAGGTACATGCACTGGGGCCCTTCCATTTTAGGGAGAGATGGGCCCATATAGGCCATAAATGCCTTGTTTAATGACGGTTATGCTAAACAACCTAGGTTAAGGTTTTTAAAGTTCATGCTAAGCCTTGTTCCCTATCCCGGCATGATATATATGTATATGTATGTAGGTGATTTTACATGGTTATTTTACTTAGTTTTGAAGGATGACATTATTTAATTCCTCTATCCCTGAGTTACATACTAGTGCTCCAATTGCTAACTGTCTCCGGATGCTGTATCCCCATACGATGCAGGAACTGAAACTTCTTTTACTTTTCTTATACTTTGATCAGTTGTTCGAGTGGTTCATGAGCTAACATTGAAGTGGTGAGCTTTTATTCTTTGGAAGGCTTCATTTCATGGTCTTTATATTCCATGTCTTAGATCTTATTTAGACTTTATTTGACTATCTCATTTAATATTGGTTTTGGCTATTATCAGGGGCATGTCCTGACATTTTATTGACTTCAGATATATAGAGGCTTTGTTGGATTACTGTGGACTTGGGTGTGTTATTTTTTTGGATTGGTTCGATGACGGACGGTTGTCCAGTTACCGATAATAGTTTTAGATATTTCATGAATAAATATTGGTCTTAGTTTATACTCTTTTG
>NW_025821409.1:0-1908 GCF_002878395.1 Capsicum annuum
AAAAATTGATCAAATTGTTCTAGAAATATTATTTGTAACATAATTTCTTATTAAATTTAAAATATATAGTTATACTTCTTTACTATTTTCAATTGTTTTAAAATTTTTAGTTCCTTTATAATAGAAATTAATTATCTTTCATACTTTTCTGTCATCTCATTTCTTTGTTTACTGAAAGAATTCTTAATTATATATTCATGTATTTTGAATTTATGTAACATTAAACTTGTTGTAAATCAGAAAAATATCAAACTAAGTTTGATCATAGATGAAGAAGTATACTCCTATGTAATGGAAGAAGTATACTACATATACGAAATGACTATATGTTTTTTAATTTTTTTTAAAAATATTTTCAAGTGGTGTATTAAAGAATAAGGTCTTTCCATATACAATTTGAGAGTATTTTAAAATTTTATTACCAAAAAAAAATTGAAACAAAATTTATAATCTTTTTGATTGAATAATTGCCAACTAAATGCAACAATTGAAATTTAAAACTTGTTAAAATGATATTAATTTGAAATAGTATTACCAAACATTAAATTGTAGATTATCTTGAGAATTTTCTTTTGAGTTATATGGAGAAGTGAGAAGTAGTGCATTTTAAAGAAGAAAGAAAAAATTGAATGGAAAATGAGAGCCACAAAATAGAGGGATTTTAGATGATCAATTCATATTTGGTACTCTCTATGTTTTAATTTTTTCTTTCTATTTTGACTTGATACAATGTTTTTTAAAAACAAATTGAGTTGCCTGATTTAAGTTAAAACATGTCAAATATATGAATACATTCTTTATAGGGTGTTTGAATTGGCTTATTTTTAGGTGTTTTTCGCGTTTAAACGCTTTTTATTTTTTTAAGGTATTTGATGAAGATACAAAATGTTTTTAAGCACTTTACTTTAGGCTTAGAAAATATTAAAATCAATTTTTGATTTTTAATTTTTAATTTATAAGTCACTAAAAAAAAAAAAGCTAGTCTATATGTCCTTTTAATCTTGTGCTCTGAAACATATCATGCACAATGTTAGAAATTAAAGAGTTACTGAAAAATAAGTTCATTTTTTTAAACAAACTAAAATAAAAAAAAATAGGTCAATCAAATTGAAGTGAATGAAATACTTCTTTTTTAAAATTTTGCAAATATAACACCTATACTACACAAGCGAAAGAACGTGAGATTTTAGCCATTACATTTTTTGACTACTCCTTTGTCCTAATTTATATAGGTAACCTTGTAAATTTTTTAAAAGTCAATCAATTACTACTTCTTTAATTGAAATTTCTTTATATGTTTTTGGTACATTTTAAGTTACTAGTTTAAGGTACGTGCGTTGCACGTGCAGCAAGTGTCAAAATATAAAATTAAATACAAAAAGAATGACGTATATATAATGTTGTAATTAATGTTAAGGTTTCAATAAAATAATATTATATTCATTTAAAAGGCAAAAACATGTACATTAACATAAATACAAATGTTAATATCTTTAATGTGAATGTAATAAGAAGAACAACAATATATCAATGAAATTTCACATGTAGAGTTTGGAGAGAATATG
This sequence comes from Capsicum annuum, assembly GCF_002878395.1. Lineage (NCBI taxonomy): Eukaryota > Viridiplantae > Streptophyta > Magnoliopsida > Solanales > Solanaceae > Capsicum > Capsicum annuum. Next base: position 1,566 of record NW_025821409.1, read on the forward strand.
ATGTACACGTATCTCATCCTTACATTTTAAAGTAGAGAAGTTATTTCTAATACATAATAAAATAGCAAAATACAAATAGATATAAAATAAATAGTAATACACATCGACGAATTTAACAACTCGCCACTGGCTTTTCTAACAAAATTAGGAATTTAATTTTTCATCGCCTTTCATCGTTGAGAAGCTCATCCTCGTAACCATCATTCTCCTTATTTTCTTTCATATTTAGATATACTAACGACTACACATCAAATATAAATTAGATTCAATAAAAGGAAGATCAATACTCATTATGTAAAAAAAAAAAAGCACAAGAACTTCGATTAAACTCTAGCTTCAAATA
>NW_025821410.1:0-2462 GCF_002878395.1 Capsicum annuum
TAAAGTACCTGAAGTTGTCGAAACTTGACCAAATAAATGCTGCACTCGGCATATTGTGGGTTACTCTCGACATATCTTCAGTGAAGCAGAGGAAAAACACAATGGTTATTTTAGCTCTTATGCATAGATTTACAAGTTTAATTTAACAGGACTTAATCTTGATAAAAGAATTTACATCCCTAGAAGAAACCTGTCACTCTAGACATGTCCACATGGTAAACTTTACAGATAACCAAGGAAAAGTATGGATAATACATCATTGCAGTGGTTCTAATATTCATGGATTTCAATGCAGTAATATGAGATGAAATGTCACTTACGATATGCACTCATCAAGTCTTTTAAGCAATGGAAGAAAATTTGTACTCCCAACGCTCATGCTAGGAGAATAAAAAGTGGTCGCAACCTGCAAATAGAAGTGTGAGACACCCATGAGGAGTTAAATTGAAACAAAAAACAGAAAACTGGGTATTTTGACATTTCGGGAAGTTCAACAAGAAGAAGACAACGAGGACTTGAAGAGAAAACTAAACACAAGATAAATCAAGCTGATGCAATGCCCCAATTAGATGTAATTACACAAAAAAAATTAGAAAATATTTAGGCAAATGGCCGTGATTAAATAAAGAATATCTACAGTGGAGAATGAAAAAGTTCTTTCTAGAGGGAATTTAAAACAGGGAACTCTCATCCTCAATCTCACAAGTGAAAAGGTTTTCCTTTAGAAACCACCAAGCACATAAATAGGAGAAAGAAGAGTTGACCAAAAGACGATATTAAAAAACCAACTTAAATAAATAAGTTGCTAAGCAAGAAACACCAAAATAATCAAAAAGCACTAGATTGGTAAAGACAAGAAAGAATAGCTTTGGATGACTCATTTTTAACAGGAGGAAGAAAACAATCTAGATTCAAAGCTTAATTAACAAAGGATAAAGCACTGCACGCTCCGGTGTGCAGGTGTGGAAAAAATCTATTTGAAAAACATGAATATCTTGAAGCGGAAAGCTCTCAATTCTTAAAGCTGTTTTTCCATAGTTCAAGCTCACAGTTAGGTATAATTCCTCATTAATGTATCAAAGCATAAAAAATACAGATAGCATTAATTCTCTGCACTCAAAATAAAGTTGATGCAGAAAAATACCCAACTCAGCATATGCATAGATAGACCACTGTGGATACTAGTGTAAAAGGCAATGAATAACAATGGAATATTTTTATCAACATACAGTACCAATTTTCAAAAAATATTATTATCAACATAAATGGCAGTTGGACCTTACATTCTCCAATTCATCAAAGTAATTGAGCTTATTGTGAAGTGATTCTGCAAACTCAATTAATTTCTGCTTCTCCAAAAGCTGCACATAAACAAGAAATTGCACAAGACGTTCAATGATGCTTCCTGTTGTTTATAATTGTATCTTTACCTGTACATCGCATGTGCATATATTACACACTGATAAGGAACTTCCTAATTTCAAATGTCACCTACTGGACATTTTTTTTATTTTTTTTTTCAACAGAAATCTGAAATATCCAATATTGACATGAATTGTAACTACACAATGCTTTCATCCAAACAACTACTTCGGTTAGCAAAAAAAAAACAAGAAAACACAAAATGAAGAAATGCATTTACTTGGAACTAGGTGGCAATTCAAGATGTTTGGCAACTATTGAATATATCGTAGACTTTAATCCATCAATATCGTAGATTGGAAATGAAGACTTTCAACATCATAGATTAAGGCAAAACTATGTCTATTAAAAATTTGAACTCCTTTTTTACAAGCCTATCCACTTATTATACAATTAATTGTTCCTTTGTTCCTCAAAATTTTAAACAGAACAAAGCAGAAAGTACAATCTATAGCTAAAGTAACCACAGATGCTAAGAAAAATGGGTTGACACACCAGTCTATCACACGCATCATGAAGAGTTTTAGTCTTTGTTGCCACTGCTTGATGCTGCAATTGCAGCTCATTGAATAAGTCAAGTGTTTCATCCACCTGCAAGAGAGACATTTTTAAGGGCAAGAGCATGTCAACTCAAAAGCATGCATAGAATAAATGAGCAGAAAAGGCTTAAGAGAAGAGTATAAGAGCATTCTTTTTCTTCTCAATACCTGCTGAAGTATACTATCACAGGTCTGAATCTGCTCTGTTAAGGTGTTGACATAATGCTGATATTTTTCTTCAGTCTATGCACAGAAAGAAAGCATATGTAATTTTTTTTATCAGCGAGTATAAAAGAAGAAGCGTATGTAATTTTGTAAATGCATCAACTCGTAACTTTTGGAAGAAACAGAAGACATATAAACAATATAAGACCAACCTCTGATTTCATGGCTGCTTCAAGATCGGCAAACCACTTGTAAAACTGTATCAACAAAACAGCACAAAGGGGAAGAAGAAAATCATATCAAGTTCAAGCAGCAATAGAGAAAAGGACAACTTAA
>NW_025821411.1:0-1306 GCF_002878395.1 Capsicum annuum
TACTAATTAAAGATTTTTTAATTTTTCTAAAAGCTTCTCTATTTTTAAATGGTCTTCGCATAATTAATTTAATATTTTTGTAGGTAAATTTTTTAACTCTAAATCGAATTTTAATTCTAACATGTATATTCTAACTATTCTATTCTAACTCTAGTATATATCTCTTCCGTACTGTTTAAATTGCTGAGCTCTGATACCATTTGGAGGGGGGTGCGCGGATTTAATAGGTATAATAGATTTAGTAGGTTCCTATCCCGAGACGTCACATGGTGCTTAAGGCCACACGTGGCCTCAAGCTAACCCTCTAAACTTGTCATCACTTTTAGAACTCATTATAGAGCAAATCATGCTAAGATAAAGAGGAATAACCATGTCATAAACATACTAAAACATGAAATAATACTACCCCGTACAGAGAAAATACTAAAATCTCTGTACATGCTGGTACACAAGTTTGACAAAGCCTCTACTACATAGGACCGGGGAGCCATTGGAACAGATCCCCAACTGACTCGTATTGAACTAAAAGTAAACAACCATCTATTAATAAGACCAAATTAGAGACACAGGTCCTCGAACCATGAGGACACACCAGCTGCAGAAGTGTAGAGAAAGGTAGTCAAAGATCACTGTCGCTACTGAGACTGAGCACCTGAACCTATATCACGAGGAAATACAGAATACAAAGAAGTATGGGGGTCAGTACTTGGGAATGTACTGAGTATGTAAGGGTGGATGCAACATTTTAAATGATATCATAAATGTATGAGAAATCATGCATGCTGACAATAATAACTATCTTCGCTTAAATTATCTGAAACATTATTTCCATAAATCATCAGTAATGACACGTGTTTCATAAATCTCATAACTCATTTAACTCAACTCAAACTCTTTAACTTGTAACTCAGAGTGACTCGGTAACCCAAGAGACTTATATCATTATGGACGTGGGAGTTTCTTATAACCGACATGACTACACCCTATGAGCCACATGGAGTCCAAAGTTTTGCCCACCTAAAGAGAAAACCCCACATTAGCAGGGGTGTTGTACTCTTGCCAGGGAGTACAACCTCAATCTCATACTCGGTATTTGGCCCACCATTATCAACATCAATCCTACGGTGGCACGTAGTTTTGGGAAAATACCAAATTTCTCGCTCGGTGCTAAATACTCCTCCCAGACTCAGCTCAGAATGTGTTAGAAAATCCACCTCAATCAATATCAACTCACGGTTCTATTATAAAGATGAAAACATAAATATATATCTCATCTAAAAATCATAAACATCTTCTGGATTCCTAA
>NW_025821412.1:0-1063 GCF_002878395.1 Capsicum annuum
TATTACGAATCTGTGTGCTTTCCTCTGCTTTATATTCCTGCATTCCTGCTTTACTCTGTTTTATATTCCTTATGGGTGCCGTATCTATGTTATGTCATCTGCTGCTGTGCTGTACTATGTGTTTGTGTGATATCTCGTGACCTGAGCCGGGGGTCTTCCGGAAACAGCCTTTCTACTTCATCAGAGGTAGAGGTATGGACTGCGTACATCTTACCCCCCCCAGACCCCACTAAGTGGGAATACACTGGGTTTGTTGTTGTTGTTGTTGTATTATTATTATTATTATTATTATTATTATTATTATTATTTTATTTTTTTTAAAGGGAATGCGAACCTTAATTAAAAATGAATTCTCAAAGTCTTTAGAGAATTAAACAACAATTTTTTATAGTTTTCTTTTTTTTTTTTTTCAAGATTCACTTAATGTGGATTACTTAAACCATCTTATTTTAAGTTTATATTATAGAATTTCACTTATAAAACAAAACAAAAAAAAAAAAAAAAAAAAAGCAAAAGAGCTACTTTTTAAGAATGAAGGGAAACGTGGATTTGATATAGTGCAACTTTTCTTTTATTATTTAGACCTTTGGCTTGATTATTAAGCTTTTATAATGGGGTAGGAGTTCGGTTGTCACAGTAGGGAAGAGTATTCGTTTGTATCTGCTCAGGGAGTTTTTTATTAATGGAGTTTCAATGATGTCTATAATTTTGAATAGATAATTTATAGTGGTACCTTGTACAAACAAACCGTGGCTAAAGGTATTTTGCCACGGTTCATTTGCCACAGTCAAAAGCATGTCCAAAAGGGGCGTCGCAATGAAATTAGCCACGATTTTGACGACCGTGGTAACATTTTGATAGCCATGATTTTGGGCAAATATAGCCACGGCTCATTCGTGGGTAAATTTGACAAGAAAAAATAAATAAATTTCAAACTTCTAATTAGCCACACGGGGAACAGTGGCTAATTTGTTCAATTCATATAAAAGATAGCCACGGTCCAACCATGGCAAAATAAAAAAATCATTATATTCCTAATATCAATTACATCACTGGTGAGCAT
>NW_025821413.1:0-1740 GCF_002878395.1 Capsicum annuum
AGTGGCATTTGTGCGCCGCACACCTTGATGTGTGCAATCAAGAATACCTCACACAACCAGTCGCACATGTTCACTGGTCCAGGTCTGCCATACTATCTATGACGCACACTTTGATGTGTGCTATAATATGTGCACTACACTCTTTAGTATGTGCGATAACCTTTATGTCACACACCTCTCTGCATATGCTCACTGCTTCAGTGTGTGATACCCTATACGAAGTATTCTTAAAGTTGTATGATAGGGTATGCATCACATACCTCTTCATAGATGCCCACTGCCTTAAGTTTGTGATACCTTATGCGATACATACTTTTATGTCTGCGATAGGTAGTGCGTCGCCCACTTCTCTGCATAAGCTCACTATCTTAAATATGCGATAGTATATGCGACATACACTTTGAGATATGCGATTAGATGTGCGTCGCACACTTAGTCCAAATAAGCCTAAAAGCTGACATTAGATTGGATTAACCCGACCTATATTTTATCCTTTAAATACCATCTCCACCCTAAAATCCCCTTTTACTCTTATTTCACTCCATAGCCACCCAAGTTTTCCTTCACCTAAATACTCCTCTTTATGCTAATAATCTTGTAAGTTCTCTCTTCTCTTTATCAAGCATCCATCATCAAGTAAGTTTTTCTTCCATAATCTTTAGTTATTATAACAACATTGTTGTAGTTTTTGAATGGTTCTTGAAATAGTGTTTAAAAAGTAAGGTTGATGATATTAGGGAAATTAAATATCATTGTGTGGAAGAACTCTTATTGTTGATTGTAATTTCACTTTTAAATATGTTAATTGGTGTTCACTGTGGATCATGGTGTATTATGGGTATTGAAATATAAAAGCTTAAAGCATGATTGTGTAGTATTTTGACTTTGTTTCTGTGAGTAAGTTGTTCATAACTGAAATGGTAATTGCTAACCCATTACTTCACCTAATCTTTTGTCGAACATGATATTGATAAAAGTGAAAGATTTTGGTGTTGTTCTAGTGTCGAGATGTATTAAGTTGTTATTGAATGATGAAGACGTTAGGTTGTATCATATGAAAAGTCCACTTAATTGAGTTATGCTAACTAATTAAGCATGGGGTGATTATAGAACTATTCTTTTCTTGATTGTAGCATGTTCGACCAAGTGTGACTAAATTGATTCTATGATGAAGTCAGGTGCCAAGGCTCCAAAAGGACACTAGGGAAAGAAGAGGGTATCCACATCTCAAAAAGGCTAAAAAATAGCAAGAAAGGAAAAAGTTATTTCCTCCACTCTTCAAGTGCCTCAATGCACTTTTGGTACCAAATGGATTCTAGAGAAGGAAATCCAATAATGGTACAGGAACAACAAAGTGAATAGATATATGCAAGTGGAGCTAATTCAAAAGAAAAGCTTGGTGAGGCATTATCCTTGTATTTTGGCAAGGATTATGGCACTAAAACTTGATTTCATCTTTCGAGACATGGGGGAGTGCAACCTTGATTGGACTCGGGAGTTCTATGAAAACTGGTCCCCAAACACTAGTGGGAACGAAGTGAAGATTCGAGGGCAGGTCTTACACCTGACGGCAGATTTCTTCAACTTGTTCTTGGGTACTCCAAATATGGATCACTCGAGATGTAGGGAACTTTATAGAAAACCTCCTTACAGAGCCATCAGGAATACGCTCTGTGGTTCAAGGTCAATGGCCCGGTGGAGTCATCATAAGGATAATGGTCGTCACAATACTTATCCATA
>NW_025821414.1:0-1478 GCF_002878395.1 Capsicum annuum
AAGCAAACTTTCTTATTCTATCCCTCATGCTAGAAACCAACTCTGTAGCATACCGCGATAACTGGTGAAACTTCAAGACATACTCCTTGACTAACATTTTTCCTTTCTTCAAGTTATCAAACTCTTCTGCCTTTTCCCCCTCATCTCTTAAGGAAAGAAACGGTCTAGGAAAGCACTAGAAAAATCCTCCCATAGGGCTAACACAGTATCATCACCCCTAGACTATTTTCATTCCTCATACCATTGGTAGGGTACATCATTCAGCTGGTAGGCAGCAAAATCCATACCCTCCATGTTAGTAGTATGCATAACATGGAAGATCTTCTCCATCTTATCAATAAAACTTTGAGAATCCTCCTCAACCTTAGACCAGTGAATACATGAGGACTCAATATCATAAATTGGCCAACCCTTGTGGCCTAAAGGATGGAGAAATAAAAGCACCACACTCATACTGAGAAGCTACCAACTATGCTAACATATGAATCGACTGACAAAATTCAACATTCGTTACATCAGCCTGAGGAGCTCGAGAAGGATCTGAGGGGACTGGTGGAACTCCTGGAAGACAATCAGGAATTAGACTCCTAGACCGGGTCGAGACTTCATAAGTAGGACATGTCCCATCAACATTATCCCCAAGTGGAAGGAGGAGGTTTTATGAACTTTAGATCATCTAGGAGGAATGATCTGAAAAGAAAACAAATGGGTATTATAGAAGATTTTTGGACCTTAGACTCTACATCTATACAGCACAAGAAAGATAAATTCTAGAATGCCTCGTAGCCTTTCCCTAATGAGTGTGGTCCGCTACACACCCTTAAAAGAAACTCTACTCAACACTGCTTTGTGGATTCCCAATTGACCATGAACCTAGTATCTTATACCAATCTTACATGACCTGAACTAAGGCCTAGTCGTGTCGGGTATCTCAAGTCCAACCAAGACCGGAGACTACCCCCAATACCCCATCATTAACTACCTACACCTTATGTCGGATGAATTTTAAACATATAATAAAATAAAATAATAATAATCTAACGACAGTAAAGTAAGTCTATAAGCATAACCAAATAGCCACAATCAAATATCCAACCAATACCAATCCCAATGCCAATACCAATACCAATGCTAACACTAATACTGACGCTGCCCATGATCGTAGTAGTCCGACAAAGCCTCTAACTAGATTCAAAGAATATCTAATCAGGAGATACCCTCGACCATAGCCAACACTAAAACCAAAGAAATAATAATAATGAAAAGAAGTCTATAGTATGAAATGGAGCCTTCCTGAATATGGAAGCTTACCACTTTAATCTAACTTAAAGCTGTCCCCAAATCTGAGTTACTTAGCAGGAGGAATGATAGTATGGACAGTTCCTGCATCGCGTGGGGATACAATGCTCGAAGATAGTTAGTTGAGTCAACTCTAGCATGTATCAGGGATAAAGATAATATAATGCCATCATTAAAAA
>NW_025821415.1:0-1058 GCF_002878395.1 Capsicum annuum
ACTCAAAATTTCACTATTAGATCATGATCATAGGATTTCAAACTTGATATCAACAATGTGTATATATCAAGTTCTTGAATTTGTTTATATATGATGTATAGGGAGGACACCACGATCGTACAAAGTGTATGTCAATCGCCCTATCAATATAGAAACATCTCCATACCTAGTATGGGTTTAAACTAACCCTTTAGGCCGTGTTTTGGTTATTTCTCACTCATTCTTGACAACCAAGAGCCCTAAATGAGTGTGATAACTAAAAATTGAGCCTTGTGGGTGACTTAAGAGCTTGATAAATAGTTATTATCCCCATTATTAACCAACTTAAGGTAAGATTTCATCAATTTCTTAGGGAATTTACTATGTTTTTGACCCAAAACCTTAGGGCTTGATTTTTGCTCGGTCTTAGTTTTCACCTATTTTTGTGGGTTTTGATTCCATGAGCTTTATATCACGTTGGGTTGAACTAAAAAATGTATTTTTCTTAAGTGGGAGCCACATGGGGGTTTTGGTGTCATTAATGGATCAAAAGCAGAATAATGCATTATGGGTATCGTTGTTCACGTATTGATGAGTACCTTATGATTTTTATATTGTGATGACATTTTGGGATTGTGAAGTGAACATGAGCATTTGGTGAATGATGTAAGTTTTTTGTAGTTCGGCCTTGAGGGAGGCTTCTGGCTACTATTATTTGTAGATGATGTGGTATTTGATGAGGATTTTGACTGTAAATTGAAATCGTTAACACCACTTTATAATCCTATTTCCCTTTTCTTAGATTGAATTAATTCATAGAATATATATGATATGATTTTATGTTTGGTATGTTGATTAAGTATTGATATAATTGTTTATTTGTTTAACCTTAGTTCGGATAGTTTAGTGATCATAAAATCATAAATGATGTCAGGTAATGCTGGAGCATGGTATGATGATTAAATTGATACATGGAAAGATGGAGGAAGATTTTTGTGATGTGCCTATGTTTACATCTACCAGTTTGAGTCCGATGAACTTTATCTATGGAATTTATACATATTTATATACACTAGGAA
>NW_025821416.1:0-3111 GCF_002878395.1 Capsicum annuum
TCATATCTATCCAAGTATGATAGTGTAAAAGAGTCACAACACAAGATTAATATACCTAATTCATTAAAAAAAATCACCTATTGGGGTAGCAACAAAATAGGAATAGAAAAAGACTCACACTATATCAATATCCAATGCAAAATATACAGACACATAGGAGAAAGTAGAAGCATGATCCAATAATACTAAGGTAGTCCAATGACATACTGAAATGATAACTGTGATAACAACATTAGAGGATATGCCTTAGGTCTACCCAAAAATTATAACACCAAGTCCTATCACCACCTACTTAAGAAACCCCTCTATCATCTCTTCAGATAGTGGTGTACCCATAGCTATATGAGATCCACCACGACCCCTAACTGGGGGTGTTAGTTTTCGAAAAAGATCCTGATTACTCTACTATCGACCTCCACTTCTATTTCTGAGATAATCCATATTGAGATACTTTGGTATAACACACTCATAATAAGATTTAGGAACTATCATCTACTGAGAATAACTAGAATGGACAACATAATGGGAGAACCTCTGGGATGAACCATAAAAGTGTAACATGAACCAAAAGAGTCTTATCAAAAATATCCATCCTTGGACACCTGGATAGTAGCATGAATTAGTCTACTATGTCGAGGAGAAAAACCTCTTTGAAGAGAACTATAACTCCCGATGAAGTACCACTAAAATGGACAAAAGTGTGGGATCTTTTACCCCACAAGTCTCCAGACTCCTCTATGGGCATATACTTGATTTCTTTGGATGCCTTGACCACATGAAAAGTTTCCCTAGACTGAGATATAGGAAAGATTGCAACTTAAATTCAAAATTTTAAAACCCTTAGAAATTTCCAAATCCTCTGAGTTCCATCTTGTAAAATTGTCAAGGCATAGAATATTGTCTCATACTCCATCACTAAAATCATATCTTAAATCAAATACTCAAATTGATGCCTCTTCTCCTTCCTCAAACTAAGAGGAATAAATTAATCAAGTTAAGCCTTTATGAATAATTCCAAGATATAGGTGAAGATCCTATTGGCCTAGAGTCAACATACGAATGCCACCACTACTTGGGTGTCTACACTCTGAGTGGTATAGTCAATACCCCATAAGACTCCAGCAATCTTACACTTTGAAGTATCTCATAAAACTCATTAAAAAATCATATGCATTCTTACTCTATGCACCTTGAAACCGAGGTGGATCCATCTTTCTAAACCTCTCTAACTCCCTCTACTCTTCATCCAGCATCACCATCCTATCCACACACATAAACAATAAACCCAGCAATGGCATGCCATCTCATCTAGCTTTTGTAACTACTAGCTGGATCATAGGCTATGAAAAATAGAATAGGTTGTTGCTAAGGGGCCTGATCCTTAACTTAACTTTATGAAACCTATGGAATACATGTCAAACCATTATTCTATTCCATGCCTTCTAATAGAACCAATATATACACTAAGGAATCCTACAGTACCAAAGTAGCTATAACCCAAGTTGAGTGTCATGACCTGAACGAGGGTCTATCCGTGATGAACATCCCAAACCATGAAGGCCCGTAATGCCCTTCTCTATTTGGTAATCATGCATGATATTCATACAATAAAAAAGGTTGGAAACATAATCTTGTATAGAAACATGGTCAATTATGAATTCAACACAAGTATGGAACTATAAATCAACTACATCTAAATAACATCTGGGTCAGTCTGCGAAATCTCTACTGCATGAAAATCTGACAACTGTCTAAAAATGGGAATAGGCCCCCAGTAGACCAAAATTGAAATAAGTGGCGTAATCTAAAAAGACAGTCCTTCTAGAATAAAGAAGGCTTACCACTGCACAATCTGATTAGCTATCTGAATTATCTACTGCTTATTTGGATCCCTAGACTGAGTCTCAAAACCTGAGAGGTGGGAGATGAGAGGGTCAATACAGATGTACTAGTATGCAGAGCATATCCAAAATAATTATTTATTATTCAACATATATAAGATCAACTTAAAATAGTTCATAAGTAAATCATATAGTAAGAATTCACATGGGCATTTTAAAGACTGTGTAAAATCATCTCAATTCTAAGAAATATGTGATACTTCTGCGCTATTCCATGGGCTATATTAAAACTACCATTAACTCGGCAGAGAAGCCCCCAACCCAAGTGTGCCGCAAAGGTCAGAGTTTCTGAATCTACTACGCCACACAGCCATTGCCAAAGTATAATAATAATCTACCCGTATCGGCAAATATGGTTTTGGGATAAGAGTTGCTTGAACTCGCGCTTTCTTTGGGTAACAACCTAAACCTCTTTAAGCCCTATTTCAGAACTCTATCAAAACATGTAGTCTTTGACAATATGCTCTGAAAACATAATCTGTTATGGCATAAATACATATGGTATCTTCACACCATTGACTTGTAAGTCACATCTGAGCCATTATTAGTCTATCGTAAATCTCTGTTTTCAAAAATCAAGTTTTGGGGCCACCATTTCAATAATTCAATTCAAAGAAACTCTTTCTCAAACCTTATGTAAACACATGCAAGGAACTTATCTTTGTTAAGCATTTCAGTAGTATAATACAAGGTGGTCATGTCAAAGTTCTAAATTCACACGCAATTCTTTCGCTTAAACACAGGAACATATTTATATCAAGAAACACCCTCTCAAAAATTTCAAATCATTCTCAAATGGTATAATATTGTGAAAATATCTTTCAAATCACAAAACCATAATCTTTAATTCAAAACACGAGAGGGAGTTCATAATTTATGCTCTCAACGATATTAAATCTCAAATTCCATACGTATACATATACATGAAAACCAATTTAGGGGATATTACCACAAGGTCAAAACAATAGTAACATTAAAACATTCCGAGTACGTAATTTAGCATATAGATTCCAAAATCCCTTTGAAATTCATGCAAAAAATCTTGAAATCATGCTCTAATAGTTTTAAGCCCATGTAGTTTTTAGGATAAACCCCACGTACCTTTATCTAGAAATTTAAAGGATGCTTCTTGATGCCCACGGTTTGGGAGTGTTCTTGAATATTTTTGGTGAATGTATGAGTAATATGCTTAATTAGGGTTGAAATCTTG
>NW_025821417.1:0-1790 GCF_002878395.1 Capsicum annuum
ATATCTCCACACGATGCAGGAACTGGCCGTTCAACTTCTCCTACTTAGCAATTCATACTTTGTGGTCAATATTTGGATTATAGTGGTGAGCTTCCATTATTCTGGAAAGCTTTATCTCATGGATATTATTTCATACTTTAGCTTATTTATGGATATTGGTTTTGGCTATTGTTAGGGGCATGTCCCACCCAAATTTTGGTATTTTTTTAGTTAGAGGCTTTGTGGTACTTCTATGGGTTATAATATGCAGGGTCGCTATTGGTGTCAACCATTGTATTAGTATTAGTATTGGGGATAATACCAGTTGATGATATTGTGTGTTGTTCCATCCTCTTTTATTTTGTTATTAATCGTAGTCTGTTTTAGATATCATTTGGTTATGGCTTGGTTTATGGCCCTTGGTTTTGTATTTGTTTGGCTGGGTGGTTTGGTTTGTATGGTTTTGTGGATGGGAAGTCATGGTAGGGTTGGTGTAGGAATAGACCTATCCCAAAGTCAGTCCTTATCAAGTTAAGCTATCTTGTTATATATTTAAAGTCAACCAACTCAAGCCAGGTGGCTGGAGGTTGGGTTAGTTAATTGGGGTGGTCTCTAGTCCTGGATGGACCATATATGCCCATCACAACAAAGCCCCATTTAGGGTCATGTCAAGGTGGTATCAAACCTATAGGTACATTCTCAATTAGGAGTCCACAAAGCAATGTTGAGTAGAGTATCTTTTAAGGGTATGTATATGTAAAACACTACACTCATAAAAGAGAGTCTATAAAGCATTCAGCAATATTTTACTTTCTTGGTATTTTATTTTCAAACTTGGAGTCTAAGTCCTTGATTTCCTCTCTAATCCTTGTTTGTTCACTTTTTAGATCATGCCTCGATGATCTGGAATACAAGGAAACTCTTTCATCCTACTTGGGGACAATGTTGATGGAGTACGTCCTTTGTTTAGAGTTCATCATTTATCTCAGGGACCTTCCCTGATAGTTATAGAGTCCTTCAATTGCTAGTAGTCCTCCTTTGGATAAGGTGACTAATACAAAATTTTACAAGTTTATTCATACTATTGCTCAGTTGGTTGCTGCTCACGATGAGTAGGATGTGTCTAGTGGGTTATCTATTAAGGCCATAAGGGTTGGACCGTTTATGAAATTAAAAGCTCCTACTTTTACTGGTGTAATGGTAGAGGAGGATCCCCAAGGTGTCTTGGATAAAATGGAGAACATATTCAGGGTGATGCAGACCATAAATATGAAAGGTGTAAACTTTGCAGCTTATCAGCTCTATGATGTCATATAGTAATCGTACGAGGAGTGGGATTGGAATAGAAGTGATATGGAAGAGTTATCCTGATGGGATTCTTTTTCTGATATTTTTTTGGATTGTTTCTTTCCTCAAGAGGACAGGGAAGAAAAAATAGAGAAGTTTGTGAATCTTAAGGAAAAGGAATGTTTGTCAAGTAATATGCCTTGAAATTTAATCAATTAACAAGGTATGCTTCTGATTTGGTGGCATTACATGAGTTAGAGGATATGAAAGTTCTCTTCTGGGATATCTCAGGATTTGATCTTTGAAAGCAAGACTACTTTATTGATCAAGGATATGGATATTTCAAGGTTAGGTCTCCACAACCAGCAGGTAGAGGATGAGAAGAAGAAATAGGTAGAGTTTGGAGATATTCAGGGTAAGAGGAACAAGCCTTCTTATTAGGGAGGTACCCATTTGTAAGGTGGTCAGGATGGAGGTAATGGCCAAAAAAGAAGTAGAGGAGTTCTGGTTTCTTCTCTACAGCT
>NW_025821418.1:0-1256 GCF_002878395.1 Capsicum annuum
TTTACACAGAACCCCTCTCTTGATATGATATTGTTTTAAGTTTTCACCTGATATAAATCTCTTGAAATTATCTTGATATGCATGTCATGAAATGTCTTAAAAATATCATGATTTGAATATGGTTTTTGACTTTCAAAGAGATGATTGAATGAAGAAAATGCTATGATACTGATGACTTGCAAGTTGGGTATGACGATACCCTACAGAGTATGACATATGATTGATTTGAACAAAGTTTAAATGCACTGATTTTCATGAGAAAGGTGGATGCCCGAAGAAGGCATTTGAGGGAAAGGGCTCATCGCTGGAAACCGTAGTTGCCGATAAGTGTGATATGATATTGTATCCTACATAGGAGGATAATAAAATAATGTGGACATCTCACATGGGGGGATTTCCTGCGGTGTACTCACATGGGGGGTATACCAGCTCCAAATCTTGACGGATACTTGGATTAGAGGCTTGGCCGCTGAGCACCAGAAGTGGATTCCACATAGCCGTGGAATTACAATTGTAGGATATTCCACTTAGCTCAATCGCATTACATTCGTATTGAAAACTATTACATTATGACCATGTGTTTTCAAATAATTTGATATGAAAATGCTTTATAATGGCTCTCAATTATATTTTGTAAAAATATTATATTTTGTTTTGATATCTCTGCGTACCAGTACTTTTGAATTGACCCCCTTCCCTCCTAGGTTTCGAGGCACAGTCTAGGGGTCCAGAAAATTATTAGGTGTCCTCAGATAGATTCATAAAGTCACTTGGTGAGCCTTCTATATTTTAGAAGGCCTGATATCTGGTAGTTTTATTTATCATTTATTAGTTTTGGGTCTACTGGGGGCTTTGTCCCAATTTTTAGATAGATATCTGTTTCATTCATGTAATATAGATTTTATAGACGTTATAGAGATGTTGATTGAGATTGTTGGACATTATTCCCTATTATTGTTTTCATATAATTCTTGACCATGTTTCTGTTATATAGTGTATCTTCCGCATTTTTTTTCATATAAGTCATGTGCATAATTACCAGATTGATAAGGGGTGTTTTGGGCCTTGATGGTTCAGAATACTCATCACTACCAGGGCCCCGGTTTAGATCATGACAATTGGGTATGTATGGTATCTATTAGTAATAGGGAGACTTTGGTGGGTTTATTTGAAAGGGATATGGTTGATTTTGATATTATTCTGGGTATTGATTGGTTACACTCTGATTACTCATCCTTAGATTGTCAAACTCGTAA
>NW_025821419.1:0-2347 GCF_002878395.1 Capsicum annuum
GCGAGTCAGAAAAAAAGAGAGCTTCATAGTTTTTAGACTTCTTTATCACTTTTGTTTTTCACAATCCAAAAGTTTAAAAACTTTTTTTAACTTTTGCACTCATTGTCTCAAAAACATCAAAAGATTTTTCTTCTGTTCCTTTACCATGCATTCATGATTCAAAAATTTCAAAAAGTTTTTTTTAATTGGGGTTTTTCATAAAGAGAAAATGCAAAAAAGATGGTAAAAGTTTTATACATTTTATAAAATGAAAATACCAAAAAGATTTTAATTTCATGGTTATTGGTGTCATTTTTATGTGAAGTGTCTATTAAAAGTTCAAAAAGATTTTACTTTTATCGTCCGTCTGTAATCCCATCTCTCAAGTCAAGTCTTAGTTCATTTTAATCCTTAATTGACCAATCTAAACGAACTACGCACCCCTGATTCTCCTCTCTCGGGAGTGAGATACGTAGGCAGCCTATTGTGGGTTCGGGGATCTTATTTGAAAAATTCAAAAAGATGTTCTTCACTCTTTATAAGAGTAGGTGTCATAAACTTCTTTAAAAGAAAACTACAAAAAGATTTTCCTTTATTAGGTTCAAGTTTCATTTTTCATATGAAATTCAAAATTGAAAACTCAAAAAGATTTTTCTTTGGTAATTATAAGTTTTATTTTGTACAGGGATTTAAACCTGAAAAATACAAAATATATTTTCGCCAATTTTTTTGACAATCTATTATTTTCTTTTCATTTTTTTAAAGTTTCAAGAAAAAAAAAAGAAACAGAGTTTAATTGGCCATTTTGCCAAGACGTCACGAACTACGCACACCTGATTCTCCTCTCTCGGGAGTGAGATACGTAGGCGCCCTTCTTAGATTCGGTGATCTTTCTCAAAGAAAAGGAAAAATAAAAAAAAGATTTTGAGAAGGTGTTGAACTCTAATGCATTTGGTGTTTCTATTGTTCAGTTAGTTTAAGGTGGTTGGTTTGTGTCATTTTGGTTGGTCCTTCACATCACACCAAATTTGAAGAAGGTTTAGCTCTATCTAACAAGGATATAGAAACTGACCTCATAGATCAAACAAAGAATTAAGAAATTGAGAGTTTAAAGGAAAAGAATTTCAGACTAGGACAACAAATGATGGAGATGCACCAAGCTTGGGCCAGTTGGTTGCCTCCTCCTCCATTTCTCACTATTAATCCTATAAATATCTAAAGTTTTTCATCAAAATTGTAAAGTCAGTTTCCTATTGTTGTTGATGCACTACAACATGACTCAGAATTCCTTCCAATCCAAAAGCATCCCAATACTTTTACCACTCTTTCTCTAGTTTCTCAGTATAATCCTGCTACATTGACAGCACCACATACTGCCTATACTTTTATTGCTTAACCTTCTGCTGAGGCTTCTACATTGGCTAGCCGCCCGATGGTTGTGCTTCCCCATGCTGCTAGTGGACCCTTGTTCAATACTCTTAGTGATTATTGTTATATTCCTAATCCTACTTTTAAGCTAACTGGACCACCAAAATTTCTTAAGAAGAAATTTAGTGTGCCAGAAGAGCCAGAGAAAATGGTTGGAAAACAGAAGAGTGCAGGAAATGCTGTGAAAAGTTCCCTAAGACTTGCGAGTGAAGAAAATGTTTCATACAAAACCTAGGGCATGTCTACAAGTGCTAACCTTTCTCTAAGCCTTGAGATATCAAAATTTGAGGAGCAAGATGGACAGGAGGAATCCGTGAAACATTTGGGACAATATTACAATCAAGTAAAGGAAACTAGAGGGAAGAAGAATGAGAAAGATATAGCTGCTATTGTAGTTGGAGAACGGGCACATCCAAGAAGATGACGTCGTCGTTGCCGTCAATATCAGGCCTAAGTTTATACCCAAGCTCTCTATAATCCCTCCCAAAATCAATTACACTCTATTTCCCCACCTCTATATCTAGTATACTGCGCACAATCATATGTTCAACTCCCTTCTTACTCACAATGGCGCGCACCAACTCTTCAGAGTTACCCTCCGACTCCACAAAGCTATCAAAGCCTTTCTAGGCCCGATTTTGGATTTATTCCAAACAATGAAATAAGGCAAAAATTAAGGGATAGCTTCACACCAATTGGAGAGTCAAATACCAGCTTATTTCAGAGATTGGTACAGCGGGGCATAATCACTCCTCTCCTTGGGTATACTCCTGACCTGAATTTAAGAAGTTTTGATCCTACTGTACGATGTGCATATCATTCTGATGTTCAGGATCACAGTATTAAAGATTGTCATGCTTTGAAAAGAGAAATTGAAAAAATGATTCAAGATAAATCAATTATGGTGCAAAATGTTGATCGTGGTTGAAGCTCTAGTCAT
>NW_025821420.1:0-1020 GCF_002878395.1 Capsicum annuum
CATAACTAAAAATCCATAATTTTTTACATGTGAAAGAATAAAAAGGATGATGAAGAATTCAAAGTTGTTGTGGTCAAGAAGCAATGTTATCACGTCGATTGACAATTGAAATTTGAAAAGGAACTCGAAGCCCAAATATTTTTCGTCGGAGGTTAAGGTCACCGTGGATTGAAGGGAGAAATTTATAAAACTTTTGGTTAAGAGAAGTTGAGAGAAACTATCGAGAGAGAGGAGAGAGATGGTTGATTTGGAGAGGACAGGGATGTAGGTTGATTTGTATATTTGAAGAGATTAGAATATTTTAAAAATATTAATCAAGTCTAAAATTAACTTAATTGAGTTTTCTAATTATGTTTGACGTTGTAAGTTGGTCAATGTCATAGATCTCTCATTAAAGACTTAAAACACAACTTTCATTCGATTTTTTACACTAACATGTTGTGCTGAAAAAAAGTGTCAAAAAATAAAAAAGGTAGGAGAGAAAGAAATTACCTCAATATTATTTATGTCTTGGAAACCCCAAAATCGATATGGAAAAAGTGGAGAACCTACACCGTTTTATAAAGTTGTAGGATGGATGTTTCCCTCTCCAATATAAATTTGAATTGAAAAATCATTGATCTCCAATACATATTCAAATTGAAGGTTGTTTCCTACTCCAATATAAATTCAAATTGGAGGTTTTTTCCTACTCCTATGTAAATTAAAATTGGAGGTTGTTTCAATCTTCAATACAAATTAAAATTGGAAGAGTTTCTATCTCCAATACAAATTCAAATTGGAGGTTGTTTCCTTCTCCCATACAAATTTAAATTTGAGGTTGTTTTCTTTTCCAATATTAATTCAAATTGAAAGAGCTTTCAAATGCAATGCAAATTCAAATTGGAGCTTGTTTCTTACTCCAATATAAATTCAAATTGAAGGTTGTTTGTTTCTCCAATATAAATTCAAATTGGAGGTTATTTTCATCTTTTATATAAATTCAAATTGATAAAGTTTCTATCTCCAATACAAATTCAA
>NW_025821421.1:0-1178 GCF_002878395.1 Capsicum annuum
AATGCCTAGATGAAGGAAAAGTGCCTAACTAGCATGATACCATGAAATACCCATGTATGTACAAGCTTATGCCTATCACATGTTTGATGAAATGCTTCCGTAAATGTATTATTATGATTATTATGTATTCAAGCAAGTCATGCTTTGTCCGTTTCCTTCTATCGAGTCCTGGGGGTACTTGTACCCGAAACATTAGCTGTGTGCCTAGAGCCATGTCATGTTTTCATGATATTCTCAGTCAAGCTATGAATTCTTAGACTTCAGATAGTCTTATAACTCAGGTAAATCTCCATGATCTCATGAACTCAATTAGTTATCAGATATCAGTAGTATTCCATCTGTCAACGGAATTTAGTAATTCAGCTTATCTTTAATTTAGTAAATCATGTTCAGTGTCCATTCAGATGGGAGTAAAAATTAGCATCGAGTGAACCCAAAGATGGGGACACATACTATCAGATGAGGGTGTGATCCTTAGCAGTCATCCTTGCATTCTAGAACTTTGTAGCCAGCATAGGTTAAGTTATCAACACTGTCGATAAGGGCTGATGAGATGGATAAATAATGCCAGATAAGGGCCCCACCATTCTCATAAAGGGGACACTATCAAATGAGGGTCACCCGCAGCTTCTCCTTACTAGTGGCGCGGTATTGACATTCTTCCAATTGGGGTTATAGATTGGACCCCAACTTAGCCATAATGGCATATCAGGGGCATGCCGGTTAGATAACTACTTCCCATAGTTTCATGTTATAGAATCAAGACTATTAGATACAGTCAATCAGTCTCAATACTAGAACTCAGATACTTCTTCAAAATTCAGGACTGTCAGATACAATTAACTCAGATACAGTTTGAAACTCAGATATTTTTATCAGATTTAGGACTGTTAGATATAATCACTCATATTATCAGTCATATTAGTTATTAAAATATCAAGTTATCAGTATTCAGACTCAGTAATCATGTTATTATTTTATCAGTTATAGTTCTGTATTTATACATGTATTCTCCCATTCATGTTAAATTATCAGTTAGCGATAATCATGTATGTGAACCCTTGCATATAACCTACCTCACATGCATACTCAGTACATTCCATTATACTGACGCATTTGCGCTATGGTACTTTTTTTTTATGTTACACCATAGGTTCAGAGACACGAGTTTCAGATCA
>NW_025821422.1:0-1824 GCF_002878395.1 Capsicum annuum
GAATTCAGTCATTGATGTAAGCATATCCAGATCCTCAGTTATCAGTATCAGATGAGTCAGTGATTCAGTATCTCAGTGTCAGTAGTGAATTCATTCTGCAGTAAAGTGGTATCTGAGTTTCAGTATCTAGAGTTGCGATAATTGTGTTCACATTCTGTGCATTCATGTATGTGTTCGCATGCTGCATTTTCATGATTATTCAGTTTAGATATTATGCATGCATGAACCCTTGCATTAGCCTACCCCGTCTACATACTCGATACATTTTTGTACTGATGCATTTGTGCTATGGTGTTTTATTTGACACCATAGGTTCAGAGGCACAACATCCAGTTTATCCTCAGTAGTTTGGTCCCAGTGAGCAGCAGTAGCAGTGAGTCCTCTTCTTTCGACGACGAGTGTCAGTTTACTAGTATTATTTCAAACTTTGTTTATTTTCTATTGGCAGAGTTAGTTGGGGACATGTCCCATCAACTCCACATTTCAAACAGTTAAAGGCTTTTCAGACGGATGTATAAGTATTTCGTTTTTAGTTTTGAGTATGTATAGATATGTTGAACCTTATGGAAAGTTTTTGTATTTTTTCAGATATTATGTAGTGTACAGGTACAGATATCAGAAAAGGGTTAGCTTGTGGTCCTTCAGGTCCAAAAGCACTGTTTGACGTCTCGAGATGAGATCTTGGGGCATTACAAACTTGGTATCAGAGCCTAAGATTCAAGAGTAACCTAGGGAGTCTAAAAAGCCGCATCTAATAGAGGTTTGTACATGGGTATATAACGTGCCACATTTATGTACAAGAGGCTATAGGATGTTCTTAGAAGTAGTTCCTCTTCGTCCGGTGATCATTTCGTGTGAGTGAGCATAAGCTCAAGTTGATCCCTAGTCTAATCCATTTTATTCTTTCATTTACAGAGTATGCATCCTCGCAGAAACTTTGTCCATTGGGTTGATGATCAGCCCCCTCAGCCAGTAGATCCTCAAAATGAGAGTGTGTCATATGTAGAGTTTCGGGCAGCTTTCTAGGCACTAGCCCAGGCTGTGACTAATGTTCATAGAAACTGTAAGGCTTCTGTCCTACCTCAGAAAGCTGGGAATTCTACCGCAGCCAGGATTAGAAGCTTCATAAAAATAAACCTGCCTAAATTCTTTGGGCCAGTAGTAGGTAAGGATCCATAGCTATTTTTCGAGGAGGTGAAGAAGATCACCAAAATTATGCATGTGTCAGAGAAGGAGAGTGTTGAGTTAGCATCTTATAGGTTGAAAGATATTGTTTATGATTGGGTAGTGATGTGGGAGAAAAGTAGAGGGGAGAATGCAACTCTCGTGACTTGGCAATAGTTTCAGAGTGCCTTTCCAGATAGGTTTTACCCGCTAGAAATGTGAGAAGCTAAGGTAGAAGAGTTTATGAACCTAAGGAAAGGCTCTATGATAGTGAAAGAGTATTGTCTTAAGTTTAACCAATTAGCTAAGTATGCTCCTGACTTGATAGCTGACCCTAGAGCGGGTATGAGTAAGTTTTTGACTGGGGTATCAAGTGATGTGTTCAATGAGTGTAGAGCTTCCAAGTTTAATGGAGATATGGATCTTTCTAGGCTAATGATTCATGCACAACAGATTGAGGCAGATAAGATAAAGGAGAGAGGGAGAGTCAGTAAGAGAGCCAAGACAGGTAGTCGTGGTTTCTCATAGTCAGGGTCTCAAGGTGGTAGTAGTTCTCAGTAGGGTTAGAGATTTTTAGTACCAGCTCCATCTTCATCTAGTGTACTCACACCTGCATTTGGAGGTGTTAGCTTTAAGGGAGCGCCAAGCTTCAAAGCCCAT
>NW_025821423.1:0-1411 GCF_002878395.1 Capsicum annuum
AAGGCATGCTCCGAGCATATGTCATAGACTTTGGAGGTCATTGGTACTAGTACTTGCCCCTAGCAGAGTTTGTCTACAACAATAATTACTATTCCAGCATTCAGATGACGCCTATTGTGGTTTTGTATGGGCAGAGGTATAGATCCCCTGTGGGATGGTTTGACTCATTTGAGATGAGGCTTTGGGGTACAGATTTTTTAAGGGATTTATTGAACCGTGTGTGAACTATTCAGCAGAGGCTATTATATGCCTAGAGTAGGTAGAAGAGTTATGTCAACCGATGAGCCCGTGATGTATCATGTATCATACACGATCAGAGATCGATTTCTATTGAAGGTTTCACCTGTGAAAGGTATGAGGAGGTTCATAAAGAAAGAAAGTTTAGTCAGACGTTCATTAGCCCTTTTAAGATCCTCGAGAAGTATGGTGATATGACATATAAGCTAGCTTTACCTCCACATCTATTAGTTGTTCATCCTTTACTCCACATTTCTATGTTGAAGAAATACAGTCCAGATGATCCACATGAAATTCAGCAGGATTATATTGTAATAGACCATGATTTATCCATTGAAGAGAAGCTTACTACTATCCTGGACAGGTAGGCTAGGAAATTGAGGTCTAAGAGTATTGATTTAGTGAATGTCTAGTAGAGATATCCTCCTATTGAAGAGGCTACTCTGGAGGCCGAGTCCAATATGAGGCGTAAATACCCCTAGCTTTTTACCTCTTCAAATACTTTATTTATTTTTTAGTTCAAGGACAAACTAGTATTTTAGTGGTGGATAACATAACAACCTAAAGTGTAAAATTTTCCTTTTTATCTGTTTTGATCCTTATTTTATTTCTCATAGTTATTACATGATTTTTAAGAGGTGTGAGTATGGATGACACGATCTTTGATGCATTCAAAAATAATTTGAGAGATTTTGAGTTTCGTAGAGGCTTTAAATGCCATTAGTTTGACATCGGTCAATATTTTGTGCCTCAAGCATCAGATGACAATGTGGACAATTTCATTCGATCCAAAATATGAATTTTGGATTAGTAGTGGTGTTGGTTTGGATTTAGAACATTTATTTTTCATTTTGACCTACCATTCAAAAAACTAGTTAAATTAATCTTTTATGAGTCCTGAGAGATATTTGTTATAAACATTAATGCCCCTAGTCTGTACCCCGGATGCTACACGACGCTAATAATCCTAGGACTACTAGCTAACCCATGACTTGTACCTGCTATGAGCACTGAATAACAAAGACACTGTAATAACAAAATAAGGTAGTAAATACGGAAATTGCCATAAGGTTCAAATTTAAAAACAATACTGTACATGGAAAACTGAAAACTGGAAAACAACTGTCTGAAATATAAGGACTCACCACTACACTGTCTGCTAAGAAGCTTTACT
>NW_025821424.1:0-1354 GCF_002878395.1 Capsicum annuum
GGTGTTTTGGCTCTCTTTGCCTGCCTGTCCTTCTCTCTAGATTGAGCGATCTTCTTTTTCTTCTCCTTCACTTATTGCATGTGAACTGATAGTCTGGTGAAGTCCATGTACCTGTTCAATATTACCCCCTGACATTCAAGTACCAAGTTATCTTAAAGGCCAGATGCAAGCTTCCTCATTTAGCCCTTATATTACCAGTCATATCAGGAGCAAAATGGGCTAGTTGGTTGAACTTCAGAGTGTACTCCTAGACAATCATCTTTCCTTTCTTTAGGTTTATGAATTCTTCAGCTTTGGCTTCCATCATCTCTAGAGGGAAGAACCGATCAAGGAAGGCCTCCACTAACTCGCCCCAAACTGTGGGCTCAGCACTCTCACCCTTCACATCCTTTCACTCATTAAACCATTGGTTTTCTATATCCTTAAGCTGGTATGCTACTAATTTAACCCCTTCCACCTGGTCTACATACATTACCCTGAAAATCTTCTCCATTTGTCCATAAACTCCTATGGATCCTCTTCTACCTTAGTGCTTGAAAATTTGTGCGAGTTTATTCTCATGAACTGACCCACCCTAGTAGCCTCTGATGTAACAGATGTAGACCCAGTATCCTATGACCTCTAAGTTTGTATGGCTACCAGTTGTTCAAGCATGTGAATGGACTATCTGAATTTTGCATTACATATGTCCCTCTGAGAATATTGGGGGCAGTTAACATTTATTCTTGGAGCTCGAGGAGGATTGGTCAGGACTGGAGGTACTCCTAGAGTAGGAACAGGTTCTAAGGTGTACGCTCTGTTATGGGTATATATCCCTTGGGTGGGGCGTACTTCATAATCCTGAGTATTCTGATTGTTGGAGTGATGAGGAGGAACGACTACTTTTTCTAAAATACAAGAGATCGCCTGATTAGGGGACAAATTATACTCCAAAGCACGAACTAAATCACAAAGAGGTGAAACATTCCTAAACGCCTAGTAGCCTTCCCCTTATAAGTGTGGTGCGCTACATAACCCACAAACAAGAATACCCGACATAATTTTTGTAGATACCCCGGGACCATGAACCGTGCTCTGATACGAAGTTCGTCATGAAAAAACAGAGGCCCTGACCGTGACTAGCATCCCAAACTATGAAGGATGGATGCCCCTCTCTATCTGGTAGTCATGCACAATGTTCATATAATAAAATAAGATGCAGAACAAAAAATAATATGGAATCATGGTCTATTCTAAATTCACAATAATAATGAAACTGTAATTCAACAACATCTAAATAACATTGACTCAGTCTGCAAAATCTCTACTGTATCTCAAAACAATACTGTCTGAAAATCTGTGATAAGGCCCCCAG